>NC_051322.1:18554254-18857284 GCF_015220235.1 Choloepus didactylus | reverse complement strand
TGCTTGCTGATAGCAGCTTTAAAAGCAGAAAAAGATGGGGAATACTTGCAAAGCGTGAACTGAAATAAAGTGAACTCATCTTAAGTGCTTATGCTAAGCACAATTCTCAGCACTTTAAATGAGTAACTCATTTAACCTTCACTACAACCCTATGAGCCCAGTAGTACCGTTAGCTCTATTTTTTTAGAGGGGGAAACTGAGGCACAGAGAGAAACTGAGGCCAAAGGTCAGAGGCCAGCGAGGATGGCCAGGTTTCAGACCCAGCCTGGCTCCAGGGTCTGTGCTCTTAGGGAAGACACTATATTGCCTCTTCACAGAACTGATTAAGCAAGTACTGCAGAGAAACAGAGTTCACTTAACAGGCCCAGCTGAATGAGAACCGGCAGCTTCTGCCTTGTTTTCTTCCCATGTTAGGGCCAAGAAAATCCAGGGTGGCGGCTGTCAGCACCAAGCGATGTGTGAGACATATGTCTAATTAAAACAAAATACATCTTTTCAACCCAGCACCCAATTCTCTGTTGCAGGGTTCTAAATATAGCTAGGCAAGGCTTTAGATTTGAGCTGGAAATGGCCAGGGGCAAAGCAACTGTTAAGAGTAACTTGAACAGGGCCAGCCGGCATTTTGCTTTACATTTTAGTTTGTGGAGCTGTATTTACATATTACATTTAGTCTGTATTTAAAAGGATGCAGGAGACACTGCTGAGGTCAGAAACTTGAATAATGTTGACAGTGTTTGCTCACCCTCCCTCGTTGAGCGGCCGAAGCCTGCGTGTAGCGTCAAGTCCTTAGACTACCCTGAGCACATGGCGGGGTCCGACGGACCCCTGGAGTCTGGCTCCCTGCCCCCGTGTCCGCGGGGAGTCCGGGCCTGCGTGCACAGCGGCGACAGGCGGTCAGCCACCCTGAGGCCCTGGAGGAGTGTGCCCGGGGCAGTTCCGCTGCACCCCACTTCCACCCACCCTAAGAGGGAACCATCTCTTCTTTTTGTCAAGCAGGGAAGTGGTTTGGGTAAGTACTGATGGATCCTTGGGTGGGAAATACTCAGAGAAGGTGGGGCGGGGGGTGGGGGTTATTCCTTCCTTGCCTTCTTCTGCCTCCCTGAGGTAGGCACAAGCTTTCCAGGCAGAAAGTGGAGGCGACCTTGTTAGCGAGAACCTTACGTAGCTGGGGCTGCCGAGGGGCTCTGCAGACGGGAAGGCATCTGCTCAGGGCAGTGGCCAGCGAGCTACAGATGGCATAAGTGCCAGGCCCTGAGCTGCCTGCCCTTCCCCCTGCTGGCTCCTGCTTCCGCCCGCGGTCCCAGCTCTCTCCTGCAGAGAACTTTCTGCCAGGCCACACGCTGACGTGGCTACAGCCCCTCCACTCCAGTTGCAGAGTTTTACAACCAGGGGCAGCAGCATCTGTGCCCAGATACCGCTGGGAAGGCCCCAGGGGGTGGGGGACCGGCTCTGGAGCATGGCCAGTGCAGCCATGAGGACCTCCATGGAAAGAAGCACAGAAAGACTGAGCTGCCGGGAGAGGCCTCTCCTCCACCTGAGGGGCAATACAAGGACTCATCAGTGATGGAGGGGACTGAGGGCTGGGGCCCCAGGCTGGGGAGGGAGGAGGAGCCAGGGCTGGGGCTCTAGCAACCCCACTCCTTCCCCGCAGGGGGCTGCTTTTCCCTGAGGAAGTCGGTGGGATCTTCTTGAAGCCCCAGCCTCTTCCTCCCAGCACCAGTTATGGAAGAACAGATTTTCCTACTAGGGCATCAGGAAGCATCTCCACGTGCCGCTCACCCTTCCATTCTCACCTCCTCAGTGAAGGGGCCTTGTTGGTGCCAAGGACAGTGTGAGTATGAACTGGACGGTACCGCTGCTGGAGGACTGACGAGATCATACCTTTCAGAGAGGGCTGTTTGCTGAACCCTTTCAAGTGGGACAAATGGGTCTAAAACGGGAGGTGAGCGTGGCTGGTCCTAAAGAACAAAGCAGGGACTGGGCGGTGTCTCTGCCTGAGAACCGAGGTGCAGAGCGGGAGGAGCACTGGGCAAGAGGCTACAGACCCTCAAGGAGGCAATTCCAGCACCCAGCCTGGCCCCGGTCTCTGCTCTATTCCCAAGTCCCCTGTCCCCTCTCCATGTGCTCAAGCCTCACACTTGGCCTAGGACTTGTAGATGGTGAATTGGGATTCCACGGAAGGCTGCTGAATGTCGCTGTGTGCTCTGATCTTCTTCTAAGAAGTTCTGCACTGCACATGGGTGTGGTTTCCTTACCCAGATAGCCAAGACAGGCACCCAGAGTGATTCTGGCAAATAACCTCAGCGACCTGACCTTCGGGGATGTCATTTAACCTCCCGCGGCTGCAGCTTCCCCATTGTACAACGAAGGGGTTAAATGACATCATCTCTTCTAATAATGGATCCATTTCCCCCTCTGATATTTACTCTTCTCTGATTCAAAACAGGATGGTGCTCATACACTGGCTCTCCCTCCCTTTCAGACCTCCTTGCTGATCTAAGAGTCAGCAAGGATTTTTGTCTAATATTCTAGGTGCTATCCTCAATTTCTTGTGTAATGACAGCCAGACCAGCAGAATTTCAAGGGTCCCCGTGTGTTCACCCTCAGTTCCCCCCTAGCCTAGCAGCCATTCACCACCTACTCCATCTCTACCTCAGCAGGCTCCTTCTCTGCCTGGATAGGGTCCCAGCACCTTTTATTTACTTTTTACTCCACTTTGTCCCTTCCCTTGCCTATAAAATCAGGTTTCCGGCCTGTTTCCATCCACTGTGGAGCTACCAGTCCATGCAAGCACTCTGCTTTCTACTATATCCCCACAAATACCCTTGTTTATACAGAACTCACAGAGCTTGGCATCTTGTCCACAAACTCTCCGCTGGCCACAGTTGTGTGGAGCGCAGGAGGCAAGAGGCCCAGGTGGCTAACCACGAGGCCCAGGTGGCCAACCAGGAGGCCCAGGTGGCCAACCAGGGGGCCCAGATGGCCAACCAGGAGGTCTAGGTGGCCAACCAGGAGGCCCGGGTGGCTAACCAAGCTGTGCTGCTGCCTAGCAGGCTGGCTCAGTTTCCCAATGAAAGAGTAACAGGGGACTTAGTGGGAGTCACAGGCCCCGAATAACAGTGAGCAGACACCCTTTGCCAACTACACTGTTTGATCCATTCACCCCCAAAATAACAGGCAGAGCATCACCAAATCTGTGTCTCCTCACTCTGGGAGGGGGAGGCCTGGTCTTGCTTCTGATTTGTAAAGCACATTCCTCAAGCACTGAAATAACTTTAAAAGCCACTAAGCATGGACCCCAAAATGAGGTTTTTCAGAGCTCCAGGGATGAAACCCAAGGCTGCAGGGGCTCTGTGGGCAGAGACGGCTGAATTTCAGGCAGAACGCTGGCCATCTATTTTGACTGTACATGTTCGGAGGAATTCTGTGAGCTGCTCTGTAAACTGCTCCAAGATACCACTGCATAATGGAAACCAGTGCAGGCTCGATCTCTGGGCAGTGGCAGTGTTCATCCTTATCACCCAGGCCAGAAGGAGAACCCAAGGGCAATTTGCTAAAGAGCAAGAGCAGCAAGTGGAGAGTAAGGGTGAGAAGGCGGCAGGTTCCAACCATTTTTCCAGCAAATTTGGCCATGAAAGGGGGGAACTTTGGTACCTCCGTGTTCCAGGCCCTTTGCTGGGCACTGAAATCCATGCTCTCATTTCAACCTCGTAGTTCTCAGGGGCATGGTTATTACAGCGCTTGTTTCTGTTTCAGCTGAGGAAAGAGAGGGGCAATCACTTCCCCAAATACACACAGCTAAGGAGAAATCCACGATTTGCACCTGAGTCCAGCTCATGCGTTTGCCAACAGGCCTGGCTACCTGTGCAGGGTGAGCTCAAGGACAGCAAGACGATTGTCTTGAAGGGGCAACAATTTCAGCAAATGATTTCTGCTTTTATGCTAGGAGGGAACTGTGCCTGTTTGTTGGAGAGGGAAAGGAGCTAGTAGCAAGGGGAAGCTTTAGAATTCAGAAAAGGGATAGATGACAGCATGGGGGCCTGTAAGAGGAAGGACTCTTCTTTCCCAGAGCTGAGGGGGAGGGATGGGAGGGCGGTAAAGAAGCAGCGCTAGTTCCCCACTTAGAATGTTTTGAAATGCCTCAAACTCGGACCCTTCCTACTGCTGCAGACTGGCCTATTCTCCAAGGGTCAACCAGAGCGGTCCCTGTAGAGGGGTCTTTGCTGAGTCATGGCCAAGTGCACCTAGAAAGCTAAAGGCCCAGGGGTTACTGATTCGATGCTCAGGCCCTTCTCCCTCTTACCACTGACTCCAACACTTCTCTAGTGAGGGATATTCTCAGTGAGGAAGGAGGGAGCTCAAAAACCTGGAGGAGCAGAGGGGACTTGGCCTGGATCAACTTTAGTATGAAAAACTTAGAAAAAATATTCATGTTTTTGACTTTTCTGCCATCAGCGAGTCTTGGTCACTGCGACAGAACTTTAGAGCCCCAAGATGACATCTTTTATTATTAGGTCTCCTCCGTCTCATGCTAGGACCTGGGCTGATGTTGGTAACTCCACCTCAGAGGTGAAGAAACTGTCAGGGAGAGAGAGCACCGAACCTGTCTGAGCTCAATGGAGACAAACAGAGAGACACTCGATTGAATAAGCCTCAGAGAAAGATTGAAATTCAGTCTTCCAGCAATGGGCTAAGGTGTCTTATTTTGTCTGGAGTAATAAAAATCAAGAATTTCAAGTGTATTCCTTTACTTTCCCTGGAGGGCCCAAGAACTCTTTCTTCTTGCTTTTTATGACTCTGCTTTTGCCTGTAGAAGTAAGTGGCACCATAAATCCCGAATAGCTCCCTACCTGCTGTTCTTCCTTAGTGAGACTTGAAGTGATTACTAGATATGGTTTCAGGCTCTGCACAATGATAGAGAACTTAGTGAGTTCGCTTTCCGCTCAGATCTACCACGGAGAGAGGGTAATTTAAATGGCATTTCATTACCTCAAAAGAGGTGGCAGTAAATATGCTCTGTTACCTAGAACAGACACTTCACTAATTTCTATTATTGGAGATCTTTCTGTTGGAATTAGAGTAGATCTCCAAGTTCAAACACGTTGCCTTTTCTGATTAGACAATCTTATACTAAAGTGTCACTTATGCAAGACCAGTTGCAGTTGGAATTTGTCATTCCTCAAAACAATGGGTGGAGGTAGAGAAGGAAGAAATTTAGCACCTTATCTGTCCCAATTCCTGAGTTTTCATTCATGCTGGACCAATTTACAGAGGGTCTCCCTGCTTCCAGAGGGGAAAAAAGTCAGTTGACAGCCTGTAAGTTGTCTGCTTCAGGCCCCAAGTTAGTGATAAGTGCACATTAAGCTAGAATCTCATTACAACTGTCAGAATTTCAGTGATTGACAGTTGGAAAATCTCATTATGCATTTCCGCAGGATTGCATCAAAGCTTTGATTAATATTTAGGTGTTCACATTTGCAGAAGCAGCATTTTTATTTGCTCTTAAAGAATTTTTTTATAGCATTCAGACCCAGCATTGAAACTCTATAATGTGTTGAGGACGAGACCAGTGCCATACAAAACCAAGATGTGTTTTGTTTCTTCTTAAATTCATCTTGGCTAGATCAACTCTGGTTTGCCTTCTCTTGGACAAAGAAGGAGCTGAGCAGAAGTTTTCAGTCCTCGATTCATTCCAGGATCTGACACAGACTTGCTCTTGACCTCTGAAAATCATTTCCAAATTCTTATATATAATAGGAAGGAATGGTGAAGCAGGAGGTTTCAAGAAGGATAAATCAAAGTACCATCTTTACTTGCAATCAAGAAGGATCACATCTATACATTTGGTTAATTAAAATTCTATAGTTACTTACTGTTTAAAATCATTTATTACTAACAGGCAAAAAATGAGATATTTTCCCCCCCAAAACTACTCATTACAGCAAAGCACATGGCCCTGCTGTATCATAAGGGCCATGAGTTCTACTCACTGGGATAGTCTGGGGAATGGTGATTGTGCAAATTATTAAGCTATTGCTTCTCTGCTCCAAAAACCACCATCGCAAATTCTGCTTCGTGATTCTGGGGCTAGCACTCAGCAAACAGCACTTGTCTTTCTTTTATTCTGTTAAAATATCCCTTCACTGATAAGAAATTTTTGCTTTTCTAATACCTATTACAAAGAAAAAGAGACTTTTGAAATTCATTAATTGGAATGTCTCATCCCATCAAAATTCTTCCAAATGGCGCATTTTATGGAAACGCAATATCTAATGACGCCTCCAGGGTGAGGGACTGAACTCAGGGTTAGGCTCTTATCAGCAAGACGGAGTACAAAGTAGATGTGAATGCAGCAGCTCAACCTGAGAAAGCCCTGCATATTCTACTAATCTCATGATAGATAATTGCAATCCTCCAAGGCTGCATGAAACCATCTATTCCCTGCAATACCCACCCCAGCTAATCTTTCTGAATTAGGAAGACGCATACTGGATCTGTGAAAGACTGCAAGCCTTGAGAAATCTCTCTGAAGGTCTTCCACAACAGGGCATGACTACTAAAGTTCCCATCAAAAGCAACACGAACCAAACAAAGCCTTTGCATCCCATTCTTAAATGGAGGAGAGGGCAGGGAAAGAGGCTGTGGTGAGTCAAATGGCCGAGGAGATATGAACCACTGAGGGGATCAAATTCCATCTCCAAGTCCCCAAATAAATCCCACATGAGCAATTTTTCATATATTGATATTTGTGATGAACAAAATCCAGAGACTTTCTCTCAAAATTCCAAAATTCATCAATATAATAATTCGAAGGCCACTGCAGCATTTCCCCATAAAATACATAAAGGAAACCAAGAGGAAACAGAGCCACATTAAGATGCCAAAGTTACTCTGTATGTGAGTGATTACCCTCACCAGAACCTCTTTGGGCAAGAGATTCAGATGGCATCTCAGCAAACTAAGCTCCTAAGTCATGGCTCTTTGGGGCCATTTGCTAGTGGTGTCCAAGAATAGTCTAGCAAATAGTCAAAGCCATGAAAGTTAAATCTGCAAATGCCAAGGGTCTACTCTATATATTTACTTTGGTTGGTCTATTTTGATTAAAATCTAGTAACTAAAGTTCATATAAAGTGAGACTACAGTGTGAAATATTGGAAATAGAATGAAATTTGGAAATAAGTTTTATGTAGACATCCCTGGGCACAGCATTTGACCTCCCTGAGTTGGTTTCCTCATCAGCAAAACCACAGCTAATGATATTTACTTCCCCATCTTATTGTGAGGATAAATGCATCATTTGATGCCAAAACGCTTTACCACAAGGAGAACTTTTGTGCCCAGGAACCGCTTCAGGACTTGTCTAATTTTCAGGCACACTCCGGAGATACTGTGGGTTTGGTTCCAGACCACTGCAATGCAGTGAATATCAAATAAAGGGAGTCATATGAATTTTTTGGTTTCCCAGTGCATATAAAAGTTATGTTTATGCTATACTGTGGACTATTAAGTATGCAATGGCATTATGTCTAAATAACCAATGTACATACCTTAATTAAAATGTGACAGAGACTCAAAGTGAGCCCATGCTGTTGGAAAAATGGTGCCAAGAGACTTGCTCAAAGTAGGAGTGCCAAAATCCTTCAATTTGAAAAAAAAAAAGCGATATCTGCAAAGCACAGTAAAGTGAAGTACAATAAAACGAGTGCACCGTCCTAGGGTTTCAGAGGCTGGAAGGCTCACTTCCTTCCCAAAGTCAGGTCAGGTCCATAGTCAGGAGGGCTGGCAATGCTTGGAGTGCCTTAGCTTTCCCGTTGCATGGCGATGTCTTCTCCTTTCTCTTCTGGGTTCCACTGACTTCCGGGTTCCACAGACTTCCAGCTTCTCCCCATGGCTTTCTCTTTTTAGGATCTCCAGTAACAGAATTAAAGCCACATCTTAACTAAAAGTGACATCTTCAAAAGGTCCTATTTGCAGTGAGTTCACACCACAGGAATGGGATTAAGATTAAGAATATGCTTTTAATTGCATATAATTAAATTGCATCCATATAATTCAATCTGTCACAGGGCTCTTCACCTCTATGGTTAACCCAGTGTCTGGCATTTAACACGTGCTCGCTAAATGTTGACTGACTGAATGAATGAATGAATTCAATCCATGTTTTATTGAAATGACCTTTGTGCTATGAAAAAGTATTACATAACTCTTAAAGCAATCCAATTTACCATCAGTGAGAAGCAACCCAGATATTGGAAGGATCTGGACCGTTGAAACTCTTATATTGTGTTGTAATTCATTTGAAGATCATCTTTCTCCTAGAAGCTCTAAGAACTTTCCTGGAATTATATCATTAATCATGAATCCTACTGATAAGAAAGGGTGAGAGAGAAGAGCAGGCCAGCTACAGAGCTGTTTTGCAGTCAAGGAAACTGAGGCACACCTGTTTCCCCTGTTCATATATCCTGGGCCCTGAGGGGGAGTTAGCAATGATCCTGGCCCTTCTGGGGCTCAGAGATTGGCTGTTTCCAGACGTCAGGGACAAAAAATGGCAAAAACAAACAAACAAAAAAACCCTGTCTTTTAGCTATAAATCACCCTAACGCATTTCTGCTGGCATAATCTTTTTTCTTCTTCCTTCCTCTGTAAGAGAGAAAAGAAATGGATGTTTTTACCAACTCCTGGTATAATATGGTCTGACGGGATTTGCTCAGTAAACAGAGTTGCAGATTCTGACTTCTCTGTAAAACAACTTTAATATTTAAATAAATTAGGGCTTGGAGATCATTTGACCAATACCCACTCAGGTCTCTTATTAACATCCATGGGCTCAGCTCCACGCTTCTAATGAGAACAGAACCCCTGCTTATAACTCTGCAGAGGGAGGTGAGTTCTTCTCCCCCCACTCCCTTGTTACACTATCACTCACAAATCTGTTGCAGGACAGATGCATTTCTCAAGTGCTATCAGTAACCAGGCAGTTGCTTCCAGGAATCCAAAGATGCTTTTTATGTCGCTTAAAGCGCTGCACATTAGAGCTTAAATGTTAGGCAAAGCTATAAACAAAACTCAAGCCTAGTTTCCTGTGGTTTTATTCCTCCTGAATCTCCTTAGTAAAACACCAAGGGTTACAGCACCACCGAGCCCCTTGCAGCACCATAAAAGGATGTACATTATATGCTGTACCACCACAACCAGTGGCTACATGGGAGCATGATATGTCAGAGAGATTATTTGTTGTTGGAAATAAAAAGTAGTAAGGAGCTGCAGAAAAAGATCCATCTTTTCTGACCAGTCAGGAAGCATTTGGGGATGTTAAAAATAATAGCTTGGGGGTTATATTTTATAATCATGAGATGTTCTACCAACATTCAATGGATCCTAATGAAATATTAAATCTGTGGCTGAATTTACTTGTAAGGCACATTACATTGAATTGTCTGGATACCTGTCACTCCACCTGCATGAGCTCGAGGGTCTGCAGGAGTGAAAGGAAGGAAAGGAATATCTAAGTAATTGCTGCAAGGGTCATAGTGGAGAAAGGCCTGGAAATCTCCATAGGGCACCTCCTCCTAGGCTGTAAAGGGCCATCTGACAGATGGGAAAAGAGAACCCTGGGATGGGCAGAGAAGCAGGAGCAAAGGTGGGGGTACATTATCAAATGTGACCCGCCCCTTTGGAATAGGAGCTCAGAGGTCTTCTCAGGGAGGGGCAATAAATGGCAAATATATTTATGTCCAACTGACATCTGTCACTTACTCCATCTAGCTCTTCACAGGACTTTGCCCAGTGATTCTTGCTCAATTCCCCCAGGCTTTCTGGAGCCCGGTGTCTTCTTTCACCTCCTGTTAGGCAGAGGGGTGAGTGCATTCACCAGAGGGTGTCATGGAATCCCAGATCTGCCATTTACTGACTCTGGGAATGTGGACTAGTTTCTTTATCTCCTTGAACTTCAGTTTCCTCAACTGAAAATAAGGATAATAACTACTTCAGGGTGCTGTGAAGATTAAGTGTCCAAGGAAGTAAAGATCCTAGTTTGTAGCACTCAGGCACTCAATTTCTTTCTTTCTTTCTTTCTTTCTTTCTTTCTTTCTTTCTTTCTTTTTTTTTTTTTTTGAGCTATTGGATAGGTGCTATATTCTAGCAACCTCCTACTGCCATGAGGCTGACAGCTGTCAGATTCTGTAACACCCTGGGATGAGTGGGAAGAAGGGTGGCCCAGAAGTGTTAAAAAATAGGGATCATTATAGTAGAGTATATATCACCTAAATCCCATACAGTACCATAGTTACCACTCAGTGAGTATTAGTTTTGTTCCTTCCTCAATAACAATAAATGACTGTTGTCAAATATGACTTTTTAGGGTCATAAAGTGATGATTTGACAGAGCAAAAGACTCACAGGCACACCAAAGCAGTGATACCTTAGACCAAAATCTCACCAGTTTAACTTAGGATAGGCAAAAAAAAAAAAAAAAAAAAAAAAAAATATGCATAGGAAGTCTCTCTAATGTAGATATTCATCATTTCTCTAAATTATCTCAATTGTCTGTGTGAAAGCACTGAGGCAGCACAAGCAAGGATATGATGAAATCCCGGCAGGAAGGGATCTTCTGGTTGAAGCTGTAAGAAGCAGTGTGGTACTTTAGGAAATGCATGGGTATTGGTGATCCAAAGATGCTGGCTGTGCCAATTGGATATATTATGTCCCCCACAAAGCCATATTCTTTAATGCAATCTTGTGGGGGCAGGTGTATTAGTGTTGATTAGGTTGGAATCTTTTGATTGTTTCCATGGAGATGAGACTCAATCAACTATGGGCAAAACATTTGATTAAATTATTTCCATGGAGATATGGACCCTGCCCATTCAGGGTGGGTCATGATTTAATCACTGGAGTCCTATAAAGGAGCTCACAAGCAGAAGGAGCTCAGAGAAGCTGAGAGGGACATTTTGGAGAGAAGCTAAGAGCTGACTTGGAGATGCTAGCCCAGAATTTGTTCTGGAGAAGCTAAAAAAGGACCCCGATGCTTAGATGCATAGGAGCTGAAGAAGCTAAGTGAAACCCAGAGACATTTTGGAGAAAGCCATTTTGAAATACAACCCAGGAGCAAAGGACCAGCAGATGCCAGCCATGTGCCTTCCCAGCTGACAGAGGTGTTCCAGACACCACTGGCCATTCTTCAGTGAAGGTATCATCTTACTGATGCCTTAGTTTGGACACTTCTATGGCCTCAGAACTGTAAATTTATAACTTAATAAATCCCCTTTATAAAAGCCAATCCATTTCTGGTATTTTGCATAAAGGCAGCACTAGCAAATCAGAACACAGGTGATAGTCCAACCCGGCTGTTACTAGTTGTGTGGCTACAGGCAAGTTCCTTAATCTCCCTGAGTTTCGGTTCCTGTCTCTGTAAAATGGGGCTTGTGCGGGTTTGAATGTATTATGTCCCCCAGAAAAAGCCATATTCTTTGATGCAAACTTGTGGGGCAGACAGAATAGTGGGGATTAAGTTGGAATGTTTGAATTAGGTTGTTTGCATGGAGATGCGCCCCACCCAACTGCAGATGATAACTGATGGGATATTTCCATGGAGGCGTGGCCCCACCCATTCAGGGTGGGCCTTGATCAGTAGAGCCATATAAACGTGCTGACTCAAAGGGAGTGCAGCAGACGCCAGCTGCCTTCCTAGTTAACAGAGGTTTTCCGGACACCACTGGCCATCCTCCGGTGAAGGTACCCGATTGCTGAGGTGTTACCTTGGATGCTTTGTGGCCTTAAGACTGTAACTGTGTAGTGAAATAAACCCCCGTTTTATAAAAACCTGTCCATCTGTGGTGTTTTGCATTCTGCAGCATTAGCAAACTAGGACAGATTTTGGTACCAGAAGTGGGGTGCTTTGGCTGCTGAGTTTGCAAACACCAAACATGTTGGAATGGCTTTTTAAATGGATAAGGGGAAGATTCTGGAAGAATTGTGAGGAGCTTGATAGAAAAGGCCAAAACTGCTTTAAAGAGACTGTTTGCGGAAATATGGACTCTAAAGATACTTCTGATGAGGACTTGAGCAGAAATGATGAATGTGTTGTTGCAAACTGCAAGAAAGGCGATCCTTGTTTTAAAGTGGCAGAGAATTTGGCAAAATTGAGTCCTGGTGTCAGATGGAAGGAGGAATTTGAAAGCAACAACCTGGAATACTTAGCTGAGGAGATCTCCAGACTACGTGTGGAGGACATATCCTGGCTTCTCCTTGCAGCTTATAGTAAAATGCGAGCAGAGAGAGATAAACTTAGAACTGAACTCTTGGGTTCAAAGAAACCAGAAGTTGATGGCTTGGAAAATTACGGGCTTCCAGTGGGTAGAATCCCAGAAGCTACAGCCCAACCTGAGGACAAGCCAAGATTGGATAAGGAGTTAAGCAGAAAGGATTTGTGGAAACTCCTATTGTCTGATGGCTTTGACCCCTGCATGCTTCAAGCAAAGCCAACAGAATTTTTGCAAGATCTTTATAGACGGCGCCATTGCTGGTCTGGACTGGAGGAGACAGACAAGGAACAAACTGAAGGAAAAATTTCTTCAAAGACAGAGCCAAGGAGGTTGAGGTCTGGAGTCAAGAGGTCTTGGGCTGGGAGAGCAGAGCAGCCCACATGCATGGAAAGGGTGAGTTTGCCCTGGAGGTCGAGGGCGGGCTTTCCGCCTCGATGCTCTGGAAGAGTTTTGCCACCTCAGGTCCCAAAGAGGTTGGAGCACATTCCCAGGGAATTGGGGAGAGCCTGGCTGCCACCACACTGTTCTGAAGGGGTTGAGTGTGTGCCCCGGAGATGGAAGGGAATCCGGGAGCTGCCCCGATGTTTGAGGAGGGTGGGGCCGAGAAGGTGGTCTCCCCAATGTGTGGATATGTTGGAGCACTCACCCAAGCACTTGGAGAACAAAGGGCTGCCGCAAAGGCCCTTAGGAAGGGTTAGACTCCCACTCTCTCAAGCCCCAAGGATGCAACATCATTCTGTTAATGACTCTCAGACTTTGAAATCTAATGGAGTTTGTCCTGCAGGTTTTAGGAACTGTTTTGGTCCTGTTAACCCTGTTTTCCTTACTCTTTCTCCTTATGGCAATGGGAATGTTTATCCTATGAATGTCCCTCCTTTGTATATTGGAAGCATATAACTTGTTCTAAGTCCTCAGATCCAAAGCTAAAGGAAAAGTATGCCTTAGGACCCACCACGCCTGTAATTGATTTTGATAGGATCTTGTACTTAACTATTATTATTGAAATGATTTAAGTTTCTGTGGTATTGTGGGATGAATGTATTTTGTATTTGGAAAGAATATGTTTTTCTGGGGTCCGGGGGGTGGAATGTGCCGTTTTGAATGTATTATGTCCCCCAGAAAAAGCCATATTCTTTGATGCAAACTTGTGGGGCAGACAGAATAGTGGGGATTAAGTTGGAATGTTTGAATTAGGTTGTTTGCATGGAGATGCGCCCCACCCAACTGCAGATGATAACTGATGGGATATTTCCATGGAGGCGTGGCCCCACCCATTCAGGGTGGGCCTTGATCAGTAGAGCCATATAAACGTGCTGACTCAAAGAGAGTGCAGTTGGGAGTGATGTTTTGAAGAGAAGCAAGCTTGCTAGAAAGGAACGTCCTGGGAGAAAGCTGTTTTGAGGCCGGAGCTTTGGAGCAGACGCCAGCTGCCTTCCTAGTTAACAGAGGTTTTCCGGACACCACTGGCCGTCCTCCGGTGAAGGTACCCGATTGCTGAGGTGTTACCTTGGATGCTTTGTGGCCTTAAGACTGTAACTGTGTAGTGAAATAAACCCCCGTTTTATAAAAGCCTGTCCATCTCTGGTGTTTCGCATTCTGCAGCATTAGCAAACTAGGACAGGGCTGCAGGGAGAATTAAATGAAATGAAATCCATCAGTCCCCCAGGTCATAAATATTTGCTTTTCCTCCTCTTGAATTCTTCCTGTAATGGTATATCAGGCTTATGCCATATCATCAAAGATTAGTTTATTCCATTCATTATACTATAGTGTGTGTCCTTACTTAGGGACAATGTATACAGTAAGTAATTTGTCCAAGAGAATTAAAGAGATACGGCAATGGTCCCAACTGCCCTTCTATGAGATACACTTCCTGAAGGCAAGGCACATGTTATCATTCATCTGTGTATCCCCAGAGGGTCAGTGTTGGTCATGCAGTGTGTTCATAAGTGTTTGTGGAAAATGATCGGCATGTCTCAAAATGTCCAGATGTCCTATTCTATTATATCTACATGGCATTCTCAAAATAAATCATGGGTCCTCTTAAGATACTGTCAGTATTTATGAAAGACACCTTGCTCAGTGGTTCCCACCTTGGGGTTTTCAATTATTGGGTCTCCAAAGGGATCGATGAGGTGAGAAATGTGGGAGCCCTTATGTTGTTTAGTCATTGCTTTCAAGTTTCCTGTTCTCCTGGTTGGGCTGGGCAGAGAGTAGAATCACCACCCAGTGTCATGGAATCCCAGAGCTGTCCTATGCTAACTGTGCGACTGTGGACAAGCATTGTCATCTCCTCAAACCTAGATTATTAACATGATTTTATTCAAACTTGCTGAATTGAAATAAAATGGCTAGATCTATTAGTCCAGAGATAATTGTAGCAGTTTCTGCTTCTGATTGCTTTTAGCCAGACAGAACCATTTTTAAGTGCAAGTGGGAAAGGTAGGTTGGAGTGTCCCTGCATTGCAACTCACAAAAAGAATATTTTCTTATTCTCACCAGCTTTCCCAGGTTTCTAAACTCCCCTGCAGTGGAGAGAGATTCATTCCCTGGGGTTAAGGCATTGCCCACCTACCATCCTCTTATTCAACGTCAGAAGTCAGCCTCTTTGCTTATGAGCTCCCATAACCTAACAACAGACATCTTCCATCAGATCTTTGGTTTACTATCCTGGAAAAGTATTTTCTGCCCACCCCCAATCCCCACCACCACCCAGTCTCCACTTTGCCTGAATGACCTCTACCTCTTATCCCACAGGTCTCCTTTGCTCCAGAAAGCCCTGCCTGCCTTCCTATATGTTCTTTGTAGCACCTGTTTGTTTCCCCATCCTAGGCAACTAATTTTCAATGAAGCAAGAGCTATTTATGATTGTGCATGCCCCTTTAGACAACAAACCTCATGCCAACAGGGATACATGTATATTATTGTTCATTTCTCCAGTGCCTGCCAGGATCCCGCTTACTTTTTACAGCACCCACCCCCATTCAGCTTGTGTTCTGAAAGCACCCCCCTACCAAACTGGTATAGTAAACAAAAACTATTTTGTGTTTTGTATTAAATGGTGACATGAATAAATGTCTGTCAACTTCCTATCAGCACAGATTAGGTTCCTTTGGTTATAAGCAATAAAGGCTGGCTATGATTAACCTACCTAAAGGGTAATGTTTTTAAATTAGAAGGAACACAAGCACAAATAAATACAGAAGGAGAAAATGGGAAAAAAGGTTAATTAAAAAAAATAAAGAGATTAAAAAAAGGACTCAAAAGAATGTAGTGAATATTGAAGACAGGCACAAGAATAAAGAAGGAAATAAAAAAGGTAATGTATTGACATATTGGCAGGATATCTGGCTGCCCAGAGAGTGGAGACTCACATCTGGAAACAGGAAGGGGGAGGTCAGAGTGTCGAGATTGCTATTTACATCTTCTCACAGTGCTGTTCCTGGAAACTCTGGGCATCAAGTATTTTCAGACTTTTTCTCATTCTGTTCAAAATTGAAATTCCAGGATAGCTTGGGCCATGAGCCCAGCGCTTGGCTAGGGGAAGACAGGACACCTTGAGTAACAGTCTCACCCAACTATTTTAAGTCAGGGAGAAGTAATTTCCCAAAAGGAAACTGAAGTGCTATTACCAGAAAGAGATGCATTGGATGCCAGATAGCAGAAAAGTATTACTACTTTGATAAGATAGTCAGTGTTACCTTAGCCAGTCAATTTAATTCTAGTTAGAAGCAAATAAATTTAACAATTTTTGTTAGCCTGAGTAAACTTATGATGGATAATCTCCTTAGTATAAAACTTATTTTAATGCATGTTAAATTTAGCCTCAAAAAAGAAGACTCAAAAGGATGTAAGCAGAAACAATCTTTTTCTTTCTCCTTGCTGTGTGTTTAAACTTACTTGGTGAACTATTTCCACCCCCTGCCCCCCCTGGATGAGCTCTTGGCTGGCTCCCATATCTTTATCAGGTACTCTTAGAAAAGTAAAAGTTATCTATCACTTTTAGAACCAAGGACAGCCTCCATTCAGTAAGTAAATTTTCCTCTGTAGTTCAGTAAATTGAACTTCAAACTTCATTTAAAATTAAGGCTTCCTATGTCCCCAGAGGGGAACCTACAGAGGGACAGGTGGCTTGGTTAAATTTCGTAAATTTCTTATCCATTCCCCTGTCTTTTCTTTCCTCTCCCTTAGCAGAGTAGCTTGTATTTCTGAATCCTTCAAGACTGGAGCTTAGGGGTGTGACTGGGGGCAGGTGGGGGGGCAGGCTGTGGGAAGAAAGAGAAGCACGGGAAGGATCTTACTTGACGGCTACTGCCAAGAACCCCTGTTCTTTGAATATGGGGGACTCTTGGTGCTGACCTTCTCTCATGGGGCACTTATGTGGGTTCCTCAGAGAGGCCCCTATTGGAAACATCCAACTGTAGCTCTCTTGACAGAAAAGACAGGGCCTCTCCTCCAGCCGGCTTCTTAGGACAACCTTGTCAGCTTCTGCAAACCAAACCACCGCCAGCTCCTTCCTGGCAGGAAGCCATCTTGGGCGAGCTGCCCTCTGAGCCGCCTTCATTTGGTCCTAGTGCCTTTCTGTCTTGTCATCAGGGAAAGCCCAGCTTTCTCCCCAGAGTGCCACGTCAGGGAAAGGAAAAATGCCACAGCATGCCAACGACTTGAGCCAAAGATATTCTGATGTCTTCAACCTCAATCCTTATCTACATTATACATTTAGGGTCACAACCTCATTTGCACATCTTATGTTGGCCGTCTAGCACCCTCCACCTTGGACCGTGAGGGGGCTTGCCGCCTGCCATTTTGCTCTGAGGCTGTGAAACCGTCCCATTTTAAAATCCTCATGCAAAAAAACATTTTTTGGAATGTGGAAGATGCATCAGTAACTGTGAGCTACTGGGGATTAAAAGTTGAAATTAAGCGCCCTGCTGACCAGAAGTTCTATAAGTTACACTCTAAGGTAGGAAGCAGTATATGTAAAAACAGAAAACAATTACAGTAATCAAACATTTTCAGTAAGTGTAATCTTGTAAAAACAATTGGTTCTTTCTGATCCTTAGTTTCCTCACCCTTAAAAATGAGGGCACGAAAAATCCCCTCAGTTTCATCTGATTCCAACTCTTTAAATTCTCTAAGTTTGGCAATTGCTACTATGATGAAATAATTTTTGCTTAATTGATTATAATGATTACTTTTCTAAGTCTAATAGGAAAAAAAGGGAACTGGACCTACCCAAGTTCACCTTAAAAGGGAAGAGTGGAAAATGAAGTCAGATGTCCTAGGGAAAATGATTCTTATTCTCAGAAACCACAGCTGTCATGGAGCACTTTAATTTATTCATTTATTGACTGTGAAAACCAAGACTAATTGTCTGAGGTGCAACTTCTCATCCAGAAAGTTCAATTATACAGTGTGAAGTAAGTTGAAGCGATGTTTTCTATTGGGAGGATGGTGGCGAGGAGAATAAGGTTTTAAATCGATTTTTGGAAGTAAGCAGAACACACAGAATGGGGCATAGAGACAGACAGACAGAGAATGTCACGTAGCTACCACCTCGGATCTGGGGCGAGAGGTGGGGGGTGAAGGGTTTGTTTTATTTTGAAGGAAATTTCAGGAGATAGTAAAAAACGACATCCAAGGAATTCAATTTACCATAGATCCTGAGGTATTACCATCTGGATAATGTAGGCAACCAGCTGCTTGGAAGACTTAACACTGAATATTTCGCAAGTCACATTTCAAAACCTGTGTTTTAAGGCCTTGACTTTGTGAAATGTCACACTTCCACTACTCAGAGTGAAGCCAGTGGAGGAGGTGGTTACTGGAAATAAAATGGGCCACTGAGAGAAAGGCAAGTGGAAAATACAGACTTCTGGAAACTTTCCATGCAGAATAAGGCCCGTCCAAAGGAAAAATCATTTCCAATGTTTCTAGTAAACACTCCATAGCAGAAATCTTTGCTTCTTGATGTACTCTTATGCCCTAAATCACCACTGCTAAATTGTTTGCATCCTGGCCCACTCTTGAAAGATTACATTCTGACAAGTTTTCTTCTAAATGGATGATGTTCATTGGCCTTCTCTGACAGTAAGGGGAAAGGCTGCATTGATTAGCAGTGTTATCTGTGGAAAACAGCCCCTAATTAGAGGGAGCAGAACTAGTAGCCTGTTTGCAGCTGGATTTTGTCTGAGACTGACTCCACCTTCCAACAGGCCATGCAAACAGTGTTACTGACCAAAATCGTTCACCCTGGAATTTCATGTGATCCTTTTTTGTATTTCCACTTCTGCCATGGTCTCCGTTTTCCTTAACCCTGTTTCTTTTCTCCTTTGGGAACTTGCCATTTGTGGTGGCTGCCATGAGAGGAGCTAGGCCTGGCTTCTCTTCTGATGATAAAGAGGCTCCCCTGTTCTAGACCACTGAGAGGAGAGCCAGATCTCAATTTTCCCCACCTAACAAGATTTCGAAATACAACATTGGAGTAAGAGAGAGTTGGATTCAAATTTCCGTTCCACCAATTACTACTTGTCTCGGTCAGGTTACTCAAGCACTCTAAGCTTAATTTCCCTTTTTCTATAAAATAGAGTCAATAATACCTATCTCAAAGGATTGTTGCAAGAATTTACTGAAATATGTATGTCAAATTGCCAAAACAGTCTAATACATTAGAGGTGGGCCAACCTCCTTATCTGTCAAGGCTTGTCAGTTTATTTCCTGCCTTGGCAATTATTTGAAAGATTTTATTTTTGTTGTTTAAATACCTTAGGTGTACCAAAATAATATTTATAGCATATGCATAAGGTATAAAAAAATAACACCTCTATAACCCATGAACCAATTTAAGAAAAGGAGCATTACCATTAACTGTGTAGTAACTTGAGTCCCTCATCTCATCCCATCCTCTTCCTTCCCCTCCCAACATTAAAGGATTGTTCTCAATTTTGTGTCCATCCCTCCTTTGTTTATTAAAAAAAAAAAATTGACTTCACATTTGTATCCTATTGCAATATAACTAAACTAGTGTTTTTTAATTTTATATAATTGTAATCATGCTGGAGATATTCTTCTGAGATTTGCTTTTTCCATTCAATATTAGGCATCAACTAAATTGTTTCTTGTAACTATAATTCTTTCATTGTCACTGCTTTATGGTGTTCTAGTATATGAATATACCACAATTTACTTAATGATTCTACTGTTGATTGAGATGCCAGATACTTCAAGGTTTTGCTGTTGCAGTGCTGTTATGAGTTTTCTGTTACACGCATGCAGTTCTCTAAGGGATATATCTAGAAATGGAATTGCTAGATGATTGGCTATTCACATTTTCAAATTTACTAAATAATGACGATTATTCTCTATTGTAGTTACAGGAATTTACACATTGACAAGCAGCATTTATGTTTTCAAATTGGTTCCATAGTTTCACCAAAGCTTGATAATTGTTTTGCTTAAGAAATCCTTCCCTATCACATGGCCATGAAAATAGTCTCCTACTTTATCCTCTAAAAATTTTATGCTTTGCCTTTCACATATAAGCGTTTAATCCATCTGTAATTGATTGTGTGAAATAGAGGTTCAATCTCATTTTTTTCCCCCAAGGGAATCATCAATTGCTGTAATATTGTTTTAAACAGTCCATCCTTTACCTACTAATCACAAGTACCTAAAGTTTCTCTACATATCTGGCTGTGTTTTCAGGCACTTGATTCAGTTCTACTGGTCAATCTATCTTTCCAAAGTGTGCCAATAGTTCTAACAATTTTTTATATGCTTCTGGTAATGCACGGTACCCCAGTTGTTCTTCAGGATTCTCAGCTATTCTTGGTCCTTTGCTCTTTGATATAAACATTCAAAGACAAAATCTCAACACCTATTGGTATTTTATGTGGAATTGCACTGTCTAGAGATAAATTTTGGGACAACTGACTTCTTGCTAACTTTTTTCCCGTCCAGTAACACAGTATATTCTTCATTTACTGACATCTTCTTACATGTGTTACCATGAAGTGTAACAGTTTTATCGATAAAGGTCAAAAACTCTTCCTTTCAAAGTTTTATTCCTGGGTACTTAATATATATTTTAATGCTCTCATAAATGGTATCTTTTTTAAATTGTATTTTCTCATTGTTTATGATGTTTATAATAACAAATTAATTTTGGTTTTGTAATAAGCAATCTTTTTAACTCTGATGACTTGGAATAATTTATTACAGATTCTTTCTAGATTTTCATGTACATGATCATATCATTTGCATAAAATGAAAATATTGTTTTCTTCTTTTCAATTCTCACTGGACTGCCTAGTAACTCTACCAGTGGCTTTCTCCTGATCTTAAAGGGAATATTTTCAATTCTTAGACTAGACAACCAGTTGATTAAGTTTCAGTCTTTCTTCTAATACTTGTTTAAAGCTAAAAATTTCTCTCCAAGTACCTACCATTAGCCATCTAAGACAAGTTCTGATGTGTGGTATATTTATCATTCAATTCTACGTATTTTCTGATGTCTTACCTGACCCAAGTCTTTTTTATAAGTATGTATAGTTTATTTTTTCATTTTCATTTGGAAATTTTTCAAAATCACCCCAAACAGAGACCTGTATAATGAGCCCCCATGGACTCATCATCCAGCTTTAACAATTATCAACATTCTGACATTTTTGTAAGGAGTATGTCTCAAATATGAGAGATCTTTCTAGCTTTTGTTGTTGTTGTTGTTGTATTAATTTCTAATGTAATCACACTGTTGAGAAAGAAAATTGCCTGCACAAAAGCCAACCTTTTAAAATTTGTTGAGACTTGAGATATATGGCCCACCCGGGGTAAAGAAGGTATCTAGGGGGTGATGGCAATTAATAAAATTAATGAAAGGGAAAGAACCCTTGGCTACTAAGTTGCCTTTGCTGTGACTACTGTCCCCAAATGGGACAGAATCAGGAGACACAGGGAGGTGTGTTAGTTTCCTAAGGGCTGCCATAACAAATTGCCACAAACGGGGCGGCTTCAAACAACAGAAATTTATTCTCTCATAATCCAGGGAGTGAGAATGTGGTATCAAGGTGGCGGCAGGGCCATGTTCTCTCTGAGGAAAGATCCTGTCCCATGGCTCTCTCCAGCTTCTGGTGGTGGAAGTTCCTTGGCTTGTGGCTGTCTCCCTCCCATCCCTGCCTCCATCACTTCAGGTCCTTTTCCTTATGGGTCTCCTCTGAGTCTCTGTGTGCAAATCTCCCTCTCCTCTCTCTTATAAAGACACTGGTCATTGAATTAGGGCCGCTCTAATCCAGTATGACCTCATTTTAACTCGATTACATCTGCAACGATCTATTTCCAAACGAGCTCACATTCACTGGTCCAAAGGGTTAGGACTCCAACGTGTCATTTTGGGAGACATAATTCAACCCACACCAGGGGTCCCCGACTCTGCCACGAGCTAAATGACAGCCTGGCCAATCTGTGCCACTTAAGGAGCTCTCAGAGCTGCCCACGTCTCTGAACTTGGCTTCCATATTACCTTGCCTTGCATTCTGTAAAAATCTCCTAACTGGTCTTCCTGATGGAATGGGTAAGAGGAAAGCTTAACAGTCACATCCACTGAAAACCTTGTTACTGACACTGTCTTGGGCAGTTTACGTGGTGTGTAAAACTGCAGGCAGTGTCCTAACAAGAATCCTGTGGGATAAGAAGTATCTGGACCTGATTTTGTGGCACGGGGAGCTGAGGGATCAGCCTGAGGTCACACAGCTAGAATTGGAACCCAAGTCTGGCAAACTCCCATACTCTTTTCTGTGATACTGTATTGCTTTGGCAAAAACCACAGCTCGGGGCTTGAAGGAGCAAGTGGAGAACACCCTTCTCGAGACTGTCCTTGAAACGGGGAAGATGGGCATTGTCCTCCTGTCTCAGTGGAGGCACCGAGTGCCCAGAGATTCCGAGATTGGCCTCAGGTCCCGGGGTGGGTCAGAACGTGGGCCAGAAAGTCCGCTTTCTACACTTTCTCTCCCCATTCTGCCCCTGCACGCTCCTTCCTCGGGCCACCTCCAGTCCAGGCTGTGAGTGGAGCCAGAAGAATCTCGAGTCCTGAGTCCTGAGTCCCGAGTCTGGGGAGCAGCCAGGAGCCGGATCTCCTGGTGATCTGAGGATAAGGCTGCTTGTTGGTGCGTTTATCAGTAACGTTCCCAAGAGAGCAGTGAGAGCTAATGTTTAAAAAGTGCCCTGAGAGCCACTGATAAAAGCACTCTGTGGCATTAATAGGACACACACTGCAGGCCCCTTGTCCCACTTGGGCTTGATTGATAGGTGTCTCTCTTGTGCAGTAGGTGGACTGAGCCTCAGATGAATTGAGCTCATCAGTTAGGATCCTGCCTGCGAGTTACTGTGAAGGATGCGCGGTTATTACCGTAACCCTAACCCTAACCCCGAGCCAACCGCAGACTATCCCACTGTAAACACAGGAGTGAGTGGCGGTGGGGGGCTGTCTCCTTGAACCCGTTGAGCTCATGGTTGCTGAATTCAAACCCATTCTCTCTCACAGATAGGCAGCTGCGGCTCCAATTGAATGAGGCTATTGCTGATTTCCACAGTGCTCTTTCTTAGAGGCTCCGAGTGTAAGCACAATTGTGATTAATGCATTGCTAATAGTAAGTCCCTATTTCCAGATGTTAGCTCAATTCCAGACCTGTAACACTTCTATTCATCATTTCCACCCAACATCTAAATAGACATTTGAAAGCAGATCAAGCTCCTTTACCCATTCGCCATCAAATGCTGCTTCCCTAGCCAGCAAAGCTGCAGTACCTTTCAGGCAAAGACTACACAAACCTGATTGCACATTAGAAGCCTCTAGGGAATTAAAAAAAAAAAAAAATCCTGATGCCCAGGCCCCATCCTCAGAGATTCTGATTCGTTTGGTCTGAGGTGGGGACTAGTACTCTATAAAATGCTCTGAGTGATTCAAATGTGCAGGCACAGTTGAGAATGCAGTTTTAGTGCAACCATAGCCTATACAGCTGGAATCCAACAGCCTTTAAAAATAATTTCTGATTAAACCAAAGACCAAACTCTTCCAGGTTTTCTTACTACTTTTTCTCAATATAATGGCCCAAGCCTGTGAACGTGAGTTGGCATTCATTCAAACGAGGACGAGCACTTACCACTCCTGTGCCTTCAGATTGCACAATGAATAGACTTATCAGTTATTACAGGTCTTGGAGGGTTCTCTTCCTTGTTAGATTAAAAGGACTATAAATAGAGATAATTTAAGCAGTGGTAGTCTCTAGCTCTTTTGGAATAGTTGATGGCTTATGGAGCTCAAGGAAAATTAACATATTACTTCGAAAAAGGAGTTATTTGAATATTTTTTCACGTTAGTAATCTTGCCGGAAAGATAATTAAGTACAGTGAAGGCAGAAATACATTTGACAGAGAATAGAACATATGAAAAATGTTTTACAGTAACCTAAAGGGAGCTATACACTTAACCAAGTCTTTTGGGACCACAATCATACACTCATTCATTAAACAAATATTTATTGGGCACCTCCAGGTGCTGTGGATGTAACAATGGACCAAACAAGCAACAGAGCTGCCCTTGCAGAGCTTAATTTCTAGTGGCATATTAGAACGATACTCTTCCATTTACCAAAATCCTGTTTGAACTAATTGGAAACTATTGGACATTTTGGAAATGTGAAATATTATGGAAATTCTAAACATTAATATTGACATTACCATGGACTTTTATCACACAGACATGAAGATACAAAGGAAACTATAAGAATCACTATGAAATGTCCCTAATTGTAGAATTTTGATTTAGAAAAATAGTATTTTGATATTGGTGCGCTGTGACAATGGGGTTGCATAAATCATAAATCATAAGTTATATATGATACTGTATAGAAAGGAATTGATTCAAATTCCTTTTATAAGGTTATCAGCTTGTGGTTATATTGGGTCTATTTAAATTGATAAACATCAGTTTTAGAGTCTTGCTGGGAAGAAATGTTATCTTTAATGAAGGATGCTGATATATATCAGCTAGTTTTTGCTGCATAACAAACATTCCTGAAACATAGTGGCTTATTTATTTAGCTCACAGTTCTGTGAGTTGGTTGGGAGATTTTGGGGACTGGCTCAGCTGATCTCCACCAGGATCTCTCATGTACTATGGCCAATGGTGGGTGGCCTCACTCACAGAACCAGTGGTTGGTCAGCAGACTGGCTGGTTGAGTGCCCTCCAATTGGGATGGTTTATCTCTGCTCCACATGGCCTCTCATCCTCCATGAGGTAACCTTGGGATTCTTTACATGGTGGTCTCAGGGTTCCAAAAGTCAGCAAGAGAGAACAAGCCCCAGTGCTCAAGCACTCTTCGGGTCTCTGCTTGTGTCACATTTGCTATTGTCCCATTGGCCAAGCAAGTCACACGGCCAAGTCCAGAGTTAGTGTCAGAGGGGACTACCCACAGGTAGAGAAGGAAATTATTGTGGCTATTTGTACAATCTACTCCAATATTCCATTGCTAGGGCACAGGTTTTTGGGTGACAATCTCTGAGAAATTCCTATTTTATAGGAGAAGTTCACACTTTGGTCTTGGCCCCTATATACACTCAGTTCTAATTGCTCCAGTGAATACAGTCCCGGGAAGTTGGCTCCTTGCTGCCCCCATCCCCTTCATGAAGTTTTGGGATCTGGAGGTGCCCACCTCCTCCATCCCCTAGACCACACCAAATTCCCCCTCTAGGGGCTCTGTTTTTTGATCTTAAAGTGCTCTCTTGGCTTCTGATCACCCCGATGTCATATACTCCCCTAATCTCCAAGGGGACCAAGCCCCTGTGGCTTTAACAGAAGAGAAAGATTCTATGAAACCACTTAATGAAAAAAGCACTTCTAGGGCATTGGAGACTTGGAATTCATGGAGACTAGATCAAATGGGAGGTCTGGGGGAAAGAGAAGAATATACCTCCTGGCTTGCCTCAGATTGTAGCTCAGAGACCAGGGAAAGTGTCTAGTCTAATATCTATATCCCCTTGTTTGGAATTTGATAAAATTCATTTAAAATTTTGCTTTGTCAGGGCTTTGGATGTCAAATTTGAATATAATTGCAGCGAGTCACTAGCTATCCTTGTGCAGGAGGTAGAGAGTCTGGTGGATAGGAGAGCAGGCACTCACAAACAGATTTCCCCCAAGTGCTGCTTCCACCACCTATAATCTGCATAAACTTGGACTAAGTTAGCCTATGTAAGCCTCGGTTTCTCCACCTGTTAATGGGAAGAAAAATAGTACCTATTTCACAGAGTTGTGAAGCAACAATACATGCACAGCATGGAGGACAATTCCTAGCATTAATCCTAGTCATAGTTATTATTACCCAATAATTATTTCCCAATAATAATTATTATTAGAATAAAGGCTGATTGTCCATGTAAATTGGGACTATCTGATTTGGGGAAGGAGAGAGGAAGGTTTGGTGGATTTATGGCAGGCAGCCTGTCTTACTCCCTGTAGAACCAGAGCAGGGCATTTGGGGTTAGTTTTAAATTGATGTTTGTTTTCAAAAGAAAAAGACTTTTTAAAAGAGCTCTGATCCTTTAAGACTGAACTACCGCTTTAGAAACCCATCACCTAGCAACAGGAAGATAAAACCTTCTCTCCTCCCAACAGGTAAACCTCTGGCTTATCTAATTGAAATTTCGGGCTTCCTGCCACACTCCTGAAAAACTATCACTTTAAAGGGATTAAACCACACAAGCCAAACAAAGTCAGATTTGAATGTGCTACTTTTCAAATAGTAGGCTAATGAGATTTTCATTGGGAGAAGAGATTTGAGGATTTACAGCTCATAATTTAGTTCGCTTTGTTCCATTAACATTCACTGAATTTAACAAAAGGAGTCTGCAGCAAAATCCCTTTCTTGACTCCTGTCTGGGGATCAAAGATAAATGTTAGAGGCAGAGACAAAGTGCAAACTGTAAGAAAATAAAGAATTATCTGGACGTTTCACCGGGTTGAATTTTTATTCCTCCCTGTCTCTTCCTTGAACCTCCCCTCCAAAGTCCATTGCAAATGCAATCCATCCTACTTCTAAACTATCTGCTCATTTCATGCTTTTCCATTTCACTATTGTTGTTCCTTTCAGGGCTCCCAATTGTTCCCTCCAGGTAGGCTGCCCTGATCTAATTCACATTTCACACAGTTGGCCAGTTTACTGATCTTAAGACACAGACTTTCCTCATTCCACTTTTCTGCTCAAAAGTTTCAATAGCAACAAAGTTCAAATTCCTTTGCCTGGCATTTAAGACCTTCCATGATCTGACCCCAAAATTTCTTTCCAACCTTATTTCCATCTACCAATTCTCTGAGCCAATTCTTTGCTCCAGCCAAACACAAATGTACCCTAAAGTTTCTTGATTCTATGCCTCTGTTTATACTAGAATCTCCTTGATGCCTTCTCCTTGAATCCTACTAATTTAGCCCAGGTCAAATGCCACTTCCTCCAAGAAGGCTTCCTAGATCTCCCTTCTTCTAAGTAGAAGCAGACTCTCACTTTTCAGTTATACTTCTGTTACGAAACTATCACATTTAGAGCGGTCAGCTGGGCACGATGGTTAAGATTATGGCTTTGGAGGCAGAGAACTAGGTTTGAATCCAGCTCTGCTGCTTCTTAGCTGTGTTAACTTGGATAAACCATTTACCCTCTCCGAGTCACAGATTGTATTTGTTTTTAAAAATGAAGTGCCCAATCCCAAATGGTTGTAAAACTTAGATGAGTTAGATTATGACAAGTACTTAGCACACAGCCTAGCCCATAGTTGATATTTGGTAAATCTTATTCATCCTTTTTAAAAAAATTACATTTAACTTGTATTATAGTCTTTTTTTGTATTTTCTCCATCTCCTTTCTCCATTGTAAAACACTCTGAGGCAGAATCTGTACTGTAACCCTACCTAGTCCCACTCCCCACAGTGCCTTCCATGTATTAGTTCTCAAAAATATTTTGAATGAAAAATTAATTTTTTTTCTCATTCAAAATCACACTCACTATGACCTTCCCTAGGCATCCTACCTAAAGTGACCCAGCCCACCCCTGCCACATTGTACTTCTTCATCAGGCCTTCTTTCTACATGACACAGCCACCATCTGAAGTTTTAGAAACTGGTTTGCTTTGTTGCCTGTCCTTCCCACTGTCTTGGTCAGCAGGGCCATGGGCCCTCGGGCACCTGCAGGGAGGCTCCTTCCTCACCTCCTCTAGCTTCTGGCTGTGGCCGGTGGTCCTTGGGTTCCTTGGGTTCCTTGGCTTGTAGCTGCAGCACTTCCATCTCTGTCTGCGTCGCCACCTGGGTCACATGGCCTTCTCCCCGGGTGTGTCTCTGTGTCCCACTTTCCTCTTCTTATAAGGGCACCAGACCACTGGTTCGGGGCCCACCCTCATCCAGTCTGGCTTCATCTTAACTAACTATGTCTTCAAAGACCCCATTTCCAAATAAGGTCACGTTCTCAGGATTGGGAGTTAGGACTTGAACATAATTTTGCGGGGAACACAATTCAACCCGTAACACCCACTAAAACACATGCTCAAGAGGACAGAAGCCCTTGTGTGTGTTGATTATTGCCATATCCTGTCACCTAGGTGAAGACCTTGTGCATAGTAGAAATGCAACAAATATTCGATGAATGAATGAATGAATGAATGAAGATTGTCTTTCTTAATATTTGCATCCCTCATGTTCTGATTTGCTAATGCTGCTGTTATGTAAAATCCCAGAAATGGATTGGCTGTTATAAAGGGGGTTTATTTGGTTACAAAGTTAGAGTCCTACAGCCATAGAGTGTCCAAACCAAGGCATAAACATGAGTATACCTCCACTGAAGAAAGGCCATTGGTGTCTGGAAAACCTCTGTTAGCTCGGAAGGCACGTGGCTGGCATCGGCTGGTCCTGGGTTATGTTCTAGTTCCCCTTTCAGCTCCTGTGAGTTCCTGGTTCTTTCTCCAGGACATTTCTCTCTAAGTATCTGGGAATCCTGTCTTAGTATATCCCGGGGCAGACTCTGGGCTGTATATCTCTAAAGCATCAGCAAAAGTCTGCTTTCAACCACCATCTCCAAAACATCTCTCTAAGCTGCAGCACTGACCTCCTTCTTTCTGAGCTCTCATAGGGCTCCAGTAAACTAATCAAGACCCACACTGAATGGGCAGGGCTACACCTTCATGGAAACAATCTAATACCCATGGTTGGGTGGGTCACATCTCCACGGAAACAATCTAATCCAAAGATTCCAACCTAATCAACACTAATACGTCTGCCCCCACAAGATTGCATTAAAGATAATGGCGTTCTGGGGGACATAACACATCCAAAGTGGTCTACCTCAATAAAGTGATTGTACTCACTGCCTCCTCCTCCAAGCTAAATTTTTAGAGAATAATTGGTATATTAACCAGACAACTTTGCTATATAATTATCACTTAAAGAAACCAAGTTTTACTTAATGGGGAGCTGAGATGGAGAAAGGGTAAGACTGACATCAGAGATGGGAAACTCAAATGAGCATGAAGGCCAAGCAAGGAACATAACTGAATGCAACTCAGAGCAGGGTAGAAATAATAACTCTGCATGGCCAGGCCAGATGGGGCAGCCACGGCTCAGCCGCTGCGGAGGTGTGCAGGCCCCATGTTGTCAAATCTTCTGGTTTTTCAAGAAAAGTTAGAAATCTAGATATTTGTGTGAAACAGAGATTTTCAAAATATTGGCAACAACAAAAAACACCATGCAGGTTGTATTAGTTAGGGTTCTCTAGGGAAATGGAATCAACAAGAGATATCTATAAATATAAGATTTTACAAAAGTGTCTCACGCAACTGTGGGGATGCACGAGTTCAAATTCCATAGGGCAGGCAGCAAACTGGCAACTCCAGTGAAGATGTTTGATAAACTCCTCAGGCAGCAAACTGGCAACTTCGATGAACTCGTCAGGAATCGTTTCACTGGTCAGCCGAAGAAGTGAAGGTCCTCTTATCTGTCTTGCTTAAAAGTCAACTGATTGATTGGATTAAATCCAGCCAACTGCATCTCTCATTGTGGAAGACACGCCCTTTGGTGAGTCATCAGTCACAGCTGCAGCCAATTGACTGATGATTTAATAAACCAGCCTGTTAGTTTATTAACCAGCCACAAATGTCCTCGCAGTAGCAGTTAGGCCAGTGCTTGCTTGACCAGACAGCTGAGTACCATCACCTGGCCAAGTTGACACATGAACCTAACCATCACACAGATCAAATAAAACACAGCTTCTGGCAGGATTGGACAACTTTCTTGCAACTCAACTGAGGCGGGCAGCTTGGGAAGAGTTCTTTCTTTTCCTTTCTCACCCACCCCTTTGCATTTCAGATCACACTGGTTTTACTGCGTGCAGAATATATTTAACCTGACTTAAATAGATATTAGCTACAAGGCATTTACTTTGCACAATTCCTTAATTTTGAAGAGAAAGTGTAAGATCTTTTCCCCCTCTGCATAATTTACTCTGCCAACTGTAATTGTCCCAAGCAACCACCACGCTGGAAAAGTGTTGAAGAGGGGCTGGCCCTGATGAATTGAACTATTTGCTGACAGCGAAGGGCCGAGTCCTCCTATCAGGCTCCACGCCCGCCCAGCCACCACCCGGGCAAGCTCTTGATCTGGATTACAAAACCGCTACTGAGAAATAGCAGCCCTCCCCATTTACTTTTTATTTCGTTCCTTTCCCCTATCCTTCCTTCACCCCTTTTCCTCGTTTACTGGTAAATATATACAAACAGGATTTGCATTAAAACTACCTTATTACATTTAATTCTCTTAAAAAGGATTCTGGTTTATTGGAATCTACGGTTTTCGGACCGCTGGGATTGGGCCCCGGCTCCATTAACTACCTGTATGGCCCTAGGAAAGCTATTTAACCTTCCTGTGTCTCAACTGAGAAGCCAGGAAAATAATAATTCTTATGCATGCTAATGTCCAACATGAAAACAGCAGTGCTCATTTATTCAGAAAACGTTTTGGAAATTCCTTTTCTTGAAACATAGCCAGGGACCCTACAATCGCTAAAGGATGATTAGTGATAAGAAAAAAGAGCTGCCACAAAGCCCTTGCACTTTTCCCTGTGGGATGAACAGTGGTTCCATCCTCAGCCTTCACCCTGAAGGCGGGAAGCAGAAGACGCACAAGACAACAGGAGCACGGGGACAATCTCAGCAAGGAAACATTTGGAAGCAAGGACAAGGAGGGAGAGAGGAAGGAAAGATAAAGGGAAGCAATCCAAAGAGAATAACCTGGGGCCATTTAGTGCAGGGGTAGAAATCCTGACATACCTTTTAGTAGCCCGGGGAACACAGGCCTTTTCAACAGCCAAGCAGGGTGCTACCAGGTGTTGGGAGAAGATCCAAGTGAGAACCTGTTCCGCTCGCAGGCAGACCCCCAAGGAAAGGCATGGGAGCCAGGGAGTTAGATAAGAGCTAGGAGCACAAGACTACAAGTGAGCAAGTTACGAGGGGACCAGAGAGGAGGGACTCGTCACTCCCTCTGGTAGGATCAGAAAAGCTTCCTAGAGTATATGACATCAATGCTGGGTTTTGAAAAAGAGTTTTCCAGTCAGATCAGACTGAGAGGAAGGGAGAACCAGTGTATGGATAAATGCATTCCAGAAGCATTAAAAATAGTTTAGCACTGCTGGAGCTTACAAGTAGACTGGAGAGGTGGGTTGGTGGTGGTGGGTCATGGGGAAGCCTGTGTGTTATGCAAAGGTCCCCATGCCTGGACTTACTGGTAAGTGGGAGCCAGTAAAGGGTTTTGTTCAGGAGTGGGGCATGCTCAGAGATCTCTTTTTTTTTTCAAAGAACATACTAGCATTAGTGAAGAGGAGACAAACTGTGTGGTAGAGATAAAGCAGAAGACAAGGACGTTATTGAAGAGGCTATTGGAATCTCCTGATGAGCACCTAAACCAGGGCAGTGGCCAAAAGGATGGAGAAGAAAAAATAAATGAGGTGTTTCTTTTATTATTCTCTATAGTCCTTATAGTTATTCATTTAACAATTATTTAATGAGCATTCACTGTTAACAACAGCATGTCATTCATATGTGTTATACTTTTAAGCTTTTTAAAGCATTTTCACAAGCATTATCTTGTTTGAGCCCCACAGTAACTAAGTGAGGTAGTCAGGGTAAGTTTTAGCATCCCTATTTTGCAGATGAAGAAACAGAGGTTCAGAGAGGTAAACTCATTTACCAAAGGTAATAAAGATAATAAGCGGCACATCCTGAATTTAGACCCAAGTCTCCTTACTCCACTCCAGGTATAGCCTCCACCCCCACACCAGTGTTTCATCAATTCAAAACAATTTCCTTATTTACACATCCCCGGGAAGTGGAAATCTTCTTGGCAATGGACTATCATCATGGAAATGAAAAATTTCAAAGGAAGCCGAAAATTTCAGCAGACTGTATAATTTTCAGAGTCATTGATCTGGACACTAATGGCCTGGCAAATGGGAAGGAACACAGACCTGTTTCTGGTTTGTTTTTTAAATAGGCCACGAATCCACTTATACATACACACAGCTCTACTGCTGTTTATAATGAGGATTTATGGGATGCCTGACAGAATTCCTCTGCCAGGGTAAAATCTCTGAGTTGGATGGAAAGGCTAAATAGGCCACAGAGATCTGTCTCGTTCACTAAAGGGAACACAAGAGCATTTGGTGGCACTTTTAGGCTTAATTTGCTTTTCAGCTTCTCTGCCGTCTGTGTAGGAGCTGGGAGGTGAATTGTTGATCAGTGCGTTAATATACAGTAATTTTGTTACGTGTCTCCATTATCGTGCATCCTAAATGTGAGTGCCTTCAAAAAGGCAAGGTCACAGCTTCCACCTCTTGCTAAGTACAGCATTTATGTGTTGCTCCCGGACCTGCTTGTCAAAAAGCATTTTCCATTCAGAGTTAAATCTGGCTGATTTTGCCAATATATTTAGATGGCTAGGCTTGCATTTATTGCTGTAAAAAGAGACTAGTCCTGCTGTAATAATATTTTCCACTTAGAGAGCACTTTGGGTTGAGAGGCCCATTTTGTTGCCGCCTTTTAAAAATCAACCACTTTATCATGGAGGTTTGACTGTAAAGGTAGGGGAAGGCCTCCGGGCCCAGACCACAGAATCACCTGGTAGTGAGAATGGCCTTAATAGAAGGCTATGTGGGCAATTTGTTTCCTGTACCCCCACGGGAAAGGCTGCTAAAACCTCAAGTTTAAACCCAAATTAGAGTCAACCAAATTAGCGAAAATGACTGGGTGGAAAAAAAGTAGTGTAGAAATGGAAAGCATCTTAGAAATCACCAAGCAGAATGATTTTCAAGATTTTTTTCCCTCTCTCTCTCTCTCTCTCTTTTTTCCTTTAGAACTCCTTTTATTCAGATAAAATATTTGCTGGATTGGTTGGTGCATCCTATGCTTCCCCCTTATCCTCCTCTAGTGGCCCTCAGGGCTCCCAGGCAATATTCTTTTCAAACAAGAAAACTGAGATCCGGGGAGACTGGGTGACTTGCTCAAAGGGACAAGTATTGTATCCTAACGGTGTCTCCTCAGCTGAAGAAGAAACTTAAGGGAAGGAGGAGTGATGAAACCCTAGCTCTCCCTGTGATGGTTTCCATGTTAGTGCTTTTCTTCTGAGTGGGGATCTTCATATGATCTTGCGATTTGGTTCGTCTCTTTTATTCCTTCTTGATCTTCCCTGGGTGGAGATGGCAGCATTTGATTTTTCTCCTTAAATCCATGTTGAAACTACTAGAGTGCTTTTGAGGACATACAGAAACACTGACCTCAGACTCTTGTCCTATGTGAATCACAAAATAAATAGACTTTAATGAGGAAACAGTGCAGGCCTTTGCAGAACAGAGGGTGGATGGTGGGCCCTTCACCCTGTTTCCCCCCTCACTGCCCTGACCCGGCTCCTCTCTGATTGATCCACCATCACCCGGTGACTTAGGAACACTTCTCTTTTTGTTGTGCATATCAAATAAAAGGCAAGCGATGTGAATCTTAAATGTCAAGATACAAGAAAACTGCAAGGCCGATCTGCTTAACCAAGCATTTCTAGAAGGGAAGAGTCCTTTTGACTAATGTTTTAGGCTGTTTGCTTACCATCCATCCATCACGAGTTCTTATTTGTCATTCCAAAGCAGATTATTTATTGGTGCCCAGAATCCTTGGGTAATGGGCATGTTATACAAATAAATGGAATAAATAAATTAGTTCCTGAGCTTCTCATATAAATCCAGTTGAATTAGATGTATCTAAAGTCACTCAGTCTTGAAGAGCAAAGTGGAGACAAGACGGTAATGAAAGAACCATGCTTTTTGTCTGAGGAAAAGCAAGAGGAGGAGAAAAGCTCACTCAAAAGGCATGACAAATTCAAGAAACCAAGGAAGTCATATTTGTGCTAAAAGTTGGTTGTTATTTTTGAGGCTCTGTTTCCCAGCTGCTTTTTCCAAAACCTCACTTAATCTTATATCTCTAGAATTCTCCACTGAGAATCAAATATGGGTCTTTTCAAAAATGGAGTTGGTGGCAGTTACTTGACAAATACTGCATATGTCCAAAGAGAAAATAACGCTGCTTCCCCTCAAAAATATGTCCCTCAGCAAGGAGGAAGTAGCCTTAATTCATAACCTGTTAGTCTTCTTCTTGTGAAGTTAATATATTTTGAACAACAATGTTCTATTTGGGTTAGACACACAGACTAGAAAAAGACACACACACACACACACACACACACACACACACACACAGTGTTCCTTTGCTGAGATCTCACAATATAGCAGGCACTCTCCTAAATACTTTTGCATTAACTCCTCTAATCCTCACAAAACCCTATAAACCAGGTATGATTATTATCCCCATTTTATTATGAGGAAAATGCTAGTTTTAGATGCTTACTGACGTCACCTGATAGAACTGTTTTGTTCTTTTTCAGGGACAAACAGAGGAAAATAACATCAGATTTAATATGTGTTATACAATTAAGGTAAATCATTTTTCAAGTAGACATTTGACATCTGTAGCTATGAAGGTTTATATATTCAAGTTGGCCTAAATCACATTTTTCTTTTTGAGATCTCCTCACTGGGAAGACAAGGTGTCCCCTTATGATTTGGATTATTTGATACCTTGGCATGCAGGATTTACCAAGTACCCCGTGTGAGGAAGTCTGCCTGGCAGCTGTGGGGAAACCAGCGCTGTGTATCTGGATCTTACCTTCAATCCAGTCACAGTCAACACTAACACACACCTACACTCACACACTCGCACACACCATCCTCCTTCCCAGAGTTCTGCCCTGGACCCTGCACTTGCTTCACCCCAGTCGAGGCCCTGCCCTCTCTCGCCTAAACACATACCACCTACCACAGTTAACTGCAACAAAACAAGGTGAGATAAAGCATTCAAACTAATGGACTATGGGGAAAATGCACTGCTTCTCTAGGAGGTCAAGAGGGAAAGGGTCGGTGTAGACAACATCAGTAAAGTCTAATTAACAAGCAAGTTAGAGCCAGCTTTTAGCAGGAGCATTTTGAAGCAAAGGATGTGACTTTGGAGGATGGCTGAACAGGAACAGCTCATTAAAACAGGTTTGATGGGCAGGAAGGAGGAAGCCGACTATTCCCCCACAGCAACAGTGAGAAGCTAAGCACAGAAAGTGATGAGATCTGCAAAGAAGAGCGTCCCAACCACCCTGTGTATTCCAAAACTGTCAGTGCATCCAAAGCCTCCTGCTGCTAAACTATCTCAGCAGACACGTACAGGCATTCACTCAGTGAATATTTACTGAGCATCAATAATTCTACTAGGTGCCGGGGAATGCAATGGTGAGTGCAAAACACAGATAGATCTTGGTCTATCAGGGATGGATCCCAGGGAGCAGCAGCGTGATCTCCTCTGTACCTAGTTGAAAATGTCTTATAGGAAATCTTGCCCATTGAAGCCCACATTCACTAATTCTGCTTTGCCTCAAAATTTACATAGCCAGTCTATCCTCTTTTTTTTTTTTTTTTTTAAATGAAACACCATTTTCCAGAATGATGTAAATTGAAGTCATTCTGAAGTTAGTTGAGGTCTCCATAAAAATGAAACCCATCATATATCATCTTCTTTGGAACAGGCCGAAGGAGCTGGGCTGAGACTAAAGGAAATGCAAACATTGTACTTTGAAATGGATGTTAGCTTACCAAAAGTTGAGGAATGGAGGCAAAACAGTATGAAGGAAAATCTGGACCATTCTTGGTTGTCTGCCATAAAGCTAGGAAGGTGGTGGGTTGGGGATTGACTCACGTCCTCCATATGTAAAGAGGACCTTGAGGATGCTAAAGAGGGCCACATGAATCAGGACGAGCCTTCATCCATATGACTTTGTAAGCAAAGGAAATTGGAAAGAAGAAAGCGGCAGCCAGAGGAGCAGACACGGGAGAGAGAGAGCCATGTCACAGAGGCAGAGACGTGAGCCAAGCAACCCCAAGGAGCATGGCAAGCCAGCGCCCAGAGCGCCACAGATGCCGGCAGAAAGCAAGGCCTGTCGACCTTGACTTTGGAGTTCCAGCCTACAAAACCGTGAGACAATAGATTTCTGTTGTTCAAGCCAACCAGTGTGTGGTATTTGTCACAGCAGCCCTGGCAGACTAAGGCACCATGTGACTGTCCTCACTCTGGGGCAGAGGATAATTTCATGGGAAACGCTACCAATGTGCAGTGGGAGCTCATGTGTTTAAAGTACATAAAAACAGACGGAAATTTTTACATAGTTCTTATATTGCCTATATATTGAGTTAGAATTGAAAGTAAATATTACAATATTGATTTTATTCCCTGAAATTTTTATTTCTATTAAAATGAGGCTCCATGAAATGGAAAATGCTTTATTTTTTTGCATACTTGTTTTGCATATGTTCACAAGTTCCTTTCGTTTGTGCAACCCTTCAGGCAGACAGTGGTTCTCAAATTATGGATCTCGGCTCCCTGGGGGTCAACAGGGTCTTCCAATGTGTTGCCTGCCAATCCCAAAACTTTGTCTTGAATGCCTGAATGGGACCAACTCATTAATAACTGCCTACATGAGTTATGTTTTGCTAAATTTAGTCTTAAACTAAAATTAGTGCTTTTTAGAGTTTACCAATGGCTCCCAATCAGTATTTTACTAACTTGGTATTTTACTAACATTGCAAGGCTCCTAGTGCACATGTGCATATACAGATAGTTGAAATTCCTGCAATTTGGGAAAAGGACACTGTTATTCATCATCAGTAATGCCTTGAATAGATGTTTTTTAATTGCTGCTCTTCTTGCTTCTTAATAGAAAATTATTGTTAGGTTTGCTCATCGTTATCAATTTACTTTGTTGTGGGCTGTCTTTAATCACACAGTATGTAGTAATGAATATTTATGAATTTTAGACTATAATTTTCCAAAACTAGATTTTGATATGTATGCGCTATGTCTAAGTATGAATCATCCATGCCCTTATTTCTAAAGTAGATGAATACATATTTCCCCCGTAATTTGCTTGTGTGAGAACATCTCACTGTTAATGTGGGAGGTGCATGAAATTTTACCTTGAAAAATACAACATCCCATCAACACAAATCTAATTACTTGGCTATTTTACATGTAATACAATTAATGGGCTATTTTAAGTTTGCATGATATTGTTTTAAAGTAAGAAAGCAGACATATGAGCTAACGGTTTAACCTCACCATGTAACAACAAGTACTTATGTTTTTTGCAATTTTTTTGCAGCTTTTGATTATCACTTCAACACAGGATGAATGTGATAAGGCAGTTTCAGTCAAAATTGTTTGAGAATCAGTATTCAAGGCCAATATTCTCTAAACTGTGTTCAACTACATGATGATAGGTGTTCTTCAAAATGATGATTTCTTTACTCAAAACAGTTGGGAGAAAGCGATACATTAGATTCCCCTTTTAGAGATTTACAAGGTCCTCTACTGTATTAAAGACTCTGAAAAGTTCAGTAATTTAAAAATAAACTGTTTAACTCAGTGTTTTCCCAATTTATTTAACCACAAAATATTTTTTCATATAATACCTACTAATAACTCAAAATACAGCTTGGAAAACGCTTTGCTCAACTATAAATTAAACAGAAGTTTATCCGTAGCCTACATCAGCAATACTGAACTCTGGATATGTTTGACTCAGAAACTAATAGCACAAGTATAGGAACAAGAATTCCACACATTCTTTCCCTCTGCACACACACAGGCAGAAGAAAAATAGCTACATGTAATGCAAGGACAATGAGGCAAAATGTCCATCGTGGAGCCAGTTTCACACATGGTGATGTCTTATGAAAATATCTACCTGTGAAATAGACCCCATAGCTGTGCTTTTGTAAAATGCTCCTTTCAGGATATTCTTGGGGTCTGGGGAAGAATACTGAAATATCTTCAATCACAACACAATGTGGCACAAGGCAATGTACGGATGACCTGGAGCCTGACAAGAAAAGCCAACACTCCATCTTGAAAAAAAATGCTATGCCTCTTTTCTCTCCTATTATCCTTTCTGGAATATGTTTCTACAAATGGTACTCACAAACCGCAATTCATCATTCAGGTTTTATCCTAGAAGCCACTTCTTCCAGAAAGCCTTTTCTGACCATAATTCCTACATTGAATCTACCAGGTAGTTCATCCTCTTCCATATGATATGTATTCAAACACCATACACTTCTGCAGTGGATTTAAAAATTGTTTATTAATGCCTATCTTTCTTACAAGACAGTGAGGTCCATGAGGACAGTGTGTTCATCTCAGCAGCTTCCAGCACCCAGCGGTAGTGGAACTCTCAAGGAAGGAGAGAATGATGGAAGAGGAGCTCCCTAAATTTCCTCATGATTCTATATAAATAATCCTTTCTTTGTAGCTATATCATAGTATTTTTTCTCTATTCAGATCTTTCTCTAAATATCTTCACCCTTTTAACATTCTTAAGAAAATCTGTGCTGAGTTCATGAAATGCTCATATATATCACACACATATATACACATACAACATATATACTGTTAGAATATATAGAAATATATATGCACATGCATGCATGCACACACACACATCTATGCATCCACTCACTCTTGCTTAGCAAATAATCATTAATCAAGCACTATAGTGTGAACAAAGAGGGTATGTACAGGGAGCAGTAGGTTTGGGGAATGACAGAGATTGAATCCATTTTCTGGGTCAAGCTGAATTGTGCAAAAGTGTTCAAGCCTATAAAAAGAAAGGGAGAGACTCAGTCCAGTTCCAGGATCAGTTCCTTCTCGCCCATCAGCCATTTACCCAGCCAAGTGCAATGCTGTACCCACTGAAGATGGGTTTCTCTTCCAAGAATTATCACTGAAACAAAAGCATTAAGAAAAACAATGCATTGGCAGATATACAGGCTTTCAAAGGGGTGTGTGCATGGGAGGGTGGGGATGGCATGCAGTGGACGCTGGGGTCCATGGCACCCGCTCTCCTGTGCACCCTCCTCCACTTGTCCCAGGCCTTCAGCTACTCACACTCACCTCTTTGTGCAGGCAGGAGCCAGAATGGCAAGGATCCTGGAGCGGACAAAGCCTGGTCCTCAGCTTCAAGTCCTCTACCCAGAGCCAGAAAACCTGTGGCACCAAGAAGACTGCCAGCTGAAGAGGTGGTCAATGTGGACGTGCCTAGGTAAGAGGCTCCTGTGGGATCTCCTGTGACTGGCTCTTCTTAGCCCTGCCCTCCTTCAAGTCTGGAAAGATCAGTGCTAGCCTGAGGAGCTACAACCGAGAAGGCCAGAAACGCCTGCCCCACCTTCTCCCAACGGACTCCGTCTCTAGCTAATACAAAAGCTCAAGCACCAGCACGCGGCTCTAAGAAGGGACGCCCTGCCCTCCCCACCCCGTTTCAAGACCAGGGAAATTCATGCCAGAAATTTTTAAAAATGCTAAAAATTTCACACTTTTAAAAATCTGGATTTCCTAGTACAAAGTTTGCTTTTTGGTACAAGAAATGAATCAAAGTAACCTTTTGCTTTTAAAACTATGGGGATTGTTTTTTAATTTCCCAGAGACAGCCAGAGCTTGTTGACATCAGCATGCATGAGTCTCAGATAGCTGAGGACCCCTTAACTAGAATTAGGCCCCCACAAAATGGAACTGAAATCGGTGGATGTGATCGAGTTATTGAAAGACAAGATGGTTTTTATTAAACAACAAAAAGGCTTTCCAAATGCCCTCTGTCCTACTGAGAAGAGTGTTTACTGAAGGACACCTTTACTGACTCAGGAGGAGGAGGGCACGTCACCCCGCTTCTCCCAAATGGGGCTTGTGTGAAGTTGTTGTACATATGACACAACGTGAGTAGCCCACCAGGGACCCAGTGCACGCAGCCTCATTTCTACATAGTGGAGGATAAAGGTAAGGCCACCAGAAGCCACAAAAACCAATTTGCAGAATCACGATTGCACTCATTCCTTAGAAATGCATTTTTCAGCTTCTTGGAGGAGCCACTTGAAAGTCACCTCCCCTTAAAATCCTTGGCTCAGGAGCTCATTGTTGCTTTATTGCCCAAATCTATTAAAATCCTTGGTGTAACTGATGATGAAAATCCCAGCCAATTTTGTTTTTTTATCTTTGTGGGTAGGGGAGGGAAAAAAAAAAAGCCAACACATGAGTCTATTTGAAATCATTTTATGAATTTTAATCATAGCAAATGTGTTTTAACAGTAGTCATAAAATCAACATTACCACATATACAAAGGACAAGACATCAGTTTGGCATACAAAAATACCATATATTAAAATTGGGTTCATTGGAAAAACTCAGGACTTGCTAAGACACCATCTATAACAGAGAGAGCAAGCAAGAATGCTTTTTAAGACATTCAGATTTATAAACAGCAGCTTGATATCCCCTTTACAAAGTCAATATTTGGCAACATTTGGACAATATTTTCTACACAGCCCAGCAGCTCATTTATCTGTAGGGCTACTTGGCCCTTTAAAAGAAAAGCTCCTAAAATAAATAATCCACATAATTGTAATTGAAACAAGTCAAGGACTTGAGTTAACAGCCTCTGAGCAGCATTAATCTAGCCATGGGCCTGGAGTATTTGTTATCAAGAGGACTGGAGGACACCCCAGTGGAGCAGTAAGAATGGAAGGACCCTGTGCAGCAGTTGCATGGTTTATGTTGGGAGTTAAAACCACCCAAGCTGAAACCAACCTCCACATCTGCAACTACCCAGTGAGGCAAAGATGAACACGTGGTGGAATAAAAAATATAATAAATGAAAAACAACCAGAATATAGACCTAAATATTTTTAAACAAGTTTTCCCAACAGTATTAATATACTCGAGTCACAATAAGTCCACAGGAATAGGGACAGCATCCCAGCGTTCAGAGGACGCTCGAGTTGGTACCGATCCATACTGATGTTGGCAACTGACGCGAGAGCAGCCTCTGAAATTGTCTACAGTGCTGACAACCTAAGCAAAGACAACAGGGCAGGATGAGAGGAATAATGGGGTCTCCTGGGACCCCTTCCTCAGCTGAGCACAACCTCTATGTCTTCGACTTAAACATCCCAAACTTGTAAGGTGCCCAAGAATTTGGTAGCCCATCCTGGAATTGTGTGCTTGACTAAGTTATTTCTAGTTTTCCTGTGCTTCCTTCTTGAGCTCGGTTCTGTCAAGACTGACCTTTATTCAGCTCCACCTTTTCCAGAGGATCTACTCAGTGGTTGGGTTGTCTTTTAGCCAGGAAAATCCTACCAGGAATTTTCTGAAGCACAGTGTAAGATACAGCTATTATGTTCTCCCACTATTTAAATCAAGACAGCAGAGACACCAATGTGCTCCCCTTAGGGGCATATGACTCACCCACTTCCTTCCTCTCACAGCCTATGTAGCCCTCACCACCATCATTCCCAGCTGTCCATTTCTGGATTCACTAAAACCAAATGTCAAGTTAAAAACTGAGTGCCCCTATGGAAAACTCTTGTTAGAATAATCCAATAACTCATGCACTAGGGAGATTACAAAAGACTTCCATGTTGGCTCTAGCCCTACATCCCATGGTGAGGAATTTAGAGCAATGTTCTAGAACAGGAACTATAGGAAAACATCCCCTCAAACACAAAGAAAATACACACTTCAAGAGGCCCCCCAGTACTTTGCCCCAAGTATTAATTACTAAGTGATTGTCTCTAAAAATGTCATATGAATAGTATAAAAAACCTTAACGTTAGAATAATAAAGTCCAGCTAACGAGATGAGTGTTTTCAAGCACCACTAACATCATAAATGAGATATACCTAGTGGGATATCCCAGGCAGTGAATCCTGAAAAAAAAAAATCACTGGCCCAACTCAGCAAGGAGACTTGTGCAGAAAAATCGGAGCCACACTTCAGGAGTTCAGAAATAATGGTGCTTTATCCTCGATTGCTTGAACAGAGTCAAAAAATAACAGGCCATTGAAGACAGAAATTAAATGCCCCACTTGCTTATGTTCTTCTGTGATCAATGGCTTCCTAATAAAATGTATACAGTAGAACCCACATCTTCATCTATTTGAAAGTTTGCAAGAATTCAGTCTATAACTCTTGCAAAGGTAGTTGGTTTGGCATAATGTATGCAGCTCATAGCATTGAAGAAACTAACATCTAAATTCAACATTGTGTAACCCACAAATTGGTAGACATGACTAACAACATTTTTTTTCACTTGATTACTCCAGTTACTTACAGCTAAATCATGTGCATATATACATTGTGAATCAATTGTGTCAGGAAAAAAAAAAGGCAATGGCTTGAATTTCCACTTATTTTTTAGAAGTGTTTTAGGTTTAACAAAATTCAGCAACAGATCATGGCTTTTGAACTAGACTACTGCTTCCAAAATAGTTACTGAATCATCTTGACTTTCATTCTTCTTTGGAGTTTCTGTTTTGGTAAGGATTACCTTGTAGGTGACGTTTTACTGAGAATGATGGAAACGTCAGGGAGCAGCTTCTTCATCTAGGTCAACGATGACAAAACAACTGAATGATGGTATTTTTTGTGTGGAAAAAAATGATGACTGGTTGGCAGCATCATTTTTCAAAGAGAAGTTAGAAATCCAAATCTTTCATATATCACTCCTCTTATACCAATAACCTTTGGACATCTAACTTCCTCTTAAATCTAAAGAAAAACTACCACTTTTTGCAAAAATTAAAAAATGATTTTGAAAGACAAGCTGTAGAGAACAGTCTTGCTCATTGACATGTTCCAGAAAAACCCAGTTTTGCTAAATTGAAGCAAAAGCATTTGGTTTACATTACACTTGGTACAGAGTGAAAAGTAGAGTAATCAATGTCTACACAGAAGATTTTCAAATAAAGAGACAGGAACTCTTCCTTTCAAATAAAAATCTAGACTGGGCTAAGTACTGGACTATCAGAAAGAAGAATTTTCATCTCCCCTTTACCCACTTAAGAAGAAATTCTAGTAGTTTTAAGAACCCTCCCCCCAAGTCTTTAAACTCCATTGACGATGTTTTTGCTGTTAAAAAAAAAGGGGGGGCCTTTGTGCAAGGCTTCCAATCTTCAATTCCTTCAGTGATAACTAAAATAAAAACCAAACAAGACTAAGACAATGTCAAATCTTACTCTAAAAATAGTACCCACTTTTTAGACTGGCATCTGAGAAATGATGCTCGGACATGCCCACACCAATACAATGACAAGCTGGCAGACATCAAGGGCAAGCAAAACCAAAACTCTTATCTATGAACAACACAAAAAATGCTTATTCTTACACATTTCACACCTTCCTAATGCAGTGAATGAAATTTGGGTAAGAGGTTGGAAGTAAAGAGGGATTTCATCAGGCTGTTTTTTTTCCTGTAACATATACTTTTTGGCCACAAGACCCAAAACACAATTCCACAGCACAGGTCATGCATAGCTTGCAAGTCAAATGTTTGACAGCCACTGTCTATTATTTTTGGACATGAGATTCACATGTAGCTAATGATCCCAGAAAAAGGGCTTATTAAAGTACTCTTTAAGCTTCACTGACCATCTCTTGTCCCAAAGTATCTAAGTAATAACATCAAAGGGCAATCAATGAATTTTCACTTTGTCATACTTGGGATCATGTACTTTTTAAGCCCAGAAAGAAAAAAATTTCCCCACTTGCATGTTACTAGACAAGCTCTCTTCTTTGCCTCCCTTTGTTGCCCCATTAACACCCTAAAGCACGATCCCCTTGCACAACCATCCACAACCATGCGGTTCAAAATGGTAGCCATTAGCCACATTGGGGCTATTAAAATGTGAATGACTTAAAATTAAGTGAAACAAAAACCCAGTTCCTCAGCCCCAGCAACCCCATTTCAATTGCTCATCAGCCATGGTGGCTAGTGGCTATGGCACTGGACAGCACAGATTACAGAACCATTTCCATCATCACAGAAAGTCCTGTCAAACAGCACTGATCTAGATGTTCCCAAGTCTGGCACCAGCATGGGAGCTAAGCTTTAAGGAACCTACTCTTTAAGCTATGCAGTAGATTAAATTTAATTATTTTTAAAAGAAAATAGCTTCCAGCTTTCTGATCATAAGGCATGACTGGAACTGAGAATAAATTTGCTTTTTCATCACAATTTATGCCCCAAGTCATTTTACAAAACTTTTCCAAAGACAATGCCTTTTGGTAGAGGACTTGGCTCTGCTTTATATATTAAGCATTCTCTTATTAATGTCAAGATCATTAGATCATTTATAATGATGAAAATTTATGCTTCTTATAGTTACTATTTACACAACATTCATGATCCTTTACATATGATAGGCAGTTGGGACCAACGTTTTGCAATTTTAAACACCCAAATCACATAGTTTGGTAGTTTTCCTTTAAAGTTTACTCTCATCCCTAAATCAACCCTCCTTTCATCTCCCAGAGAGATAGATGCTTACTAAAATGAATATTTAAATCTGAAAAAAAATCTAAAGCAGTAGTTGAGTTAAAGGATATTGTCCACCCTAAAAAAGGATCATAGACCCTAGAGAGATCGGCAGGCCCCAGAAGGAAGAGGCAAGTGGACTTAGCACTGCCAAGTTCCCGACTCCCTTTTGCTGCAGGGTATAAAACGCTGCTGGGAACCTCTGTGGGCCTCCATTAGCTCATTTGCAAAGTGAACCCTACCTTGCAGGTTGCTTTCAGCTCTAACATTCTGTGCTCTTCGTCTTCTCAGTTGTGATTTTTTTGGTGATGCCCAACTATGAGTTCTGGCCCATTGTGGTACTGGACTTTCGTTGTGTTGGGTAGATGGGTTTAGTGGGTAAGATGTAAGAAGAGGCCAGGGATGCTGAATAGCATGAAAAAACACCATTAAGCCTATAAAATTTCTATCTAACTGGCAGGCTGAGACATTACGCACAAACACTCACACGGGGAGGAAAGCACATCCTAATAGGCAGGTACACAAACGACTGCAGGCAGAATCCATTTAGACAATTTAAACAATGTTTCTTACATCAATAAGACTCGCACACAAAAAAATTCTGATTTCAGTTGTTATTGTTAACTTAAATTGTAAGGTCAAGAATCTATCATAGAGCCAATTAATAATGCACTGCATAATTGCAGATCTAGCACGGGATTGCTTTTAAGTTAAAATTATGTGGATGTTTTTATTCTAGGGCCTTGCACTAAGAAACACAGGACACTGTATAGCCTCATACATTAGTGTCTATATATAACCTACTTAACAAGTAGAATTCTACCACATACTACACTACAGGGTCAATCATTTCATACTGTACATAAATGTATGTAGACATCACGCACAAAATTAATTTGAAGATAGCATGGCTTAAAATTCAAAGGGTAAAGTCCATTTGAAATGCAGAATTCTTAATGCAACATTGCTTTTTTTTTTTTCCAAGAGGAATAGAAATTAGGTCAGACATGCATTATAGCAGCCTGGGAGAATTTTAGAAATTGACACTACTCCAACAGTATACTATATTACATAATAGACGATAGTATTCATCTAATGATACCTAAATTATTAATACCAAATAAATCCTAGATTATTTGTTGTATAATGCCCAATAGCTTACACAATAAAATGGCATTTTGACCTAATTTCTAGTTTGAGCTTTCAAATAAACTTCCTAAAGATCTTATGATAAATTTGAAAGATTTGAAAAGCCAGAGTTCATATTTTCTTTTTGAACCCTCATGCCAATTAATCAGTGTTAGCTTTGTATTCTATACATATTTTTGTTTTCTGACATTAATTCTGTTAATCTACTGTGCATTTTTTTGTTTTGCTGCTAAAAATAATAGATAGCATATAAACAAATTAAATTACATCTCAATCTTTCAGGGCTATTTTCTGGCTTTGCTTTTTGGAACCAGCCACTGCTTATCTTTCTCCCCATTTTCACTGATACAGTGGAATGTAAAAACAGATGCATTTATGAGTAGAATCCTTATCACATACCCCTTGCTCAGGATTGCTATTGAAAAAAGGAGATGAGACCTGTGAAGCTCAAAGCTATTTCTGAATACACACATACCCAGTAACAGGAATTATCATTTAATACTAGCAGACCTTTCTTACAAGCATCTAAAAACTATTACATTTACAAATATCTGAGAATTTATGATGAACCGGACCATTTTAAATGGAATGTGAATTGCTAGTTTACCTTGCCACTTTTCTCAGTGAAAACATTTTGAAATACAACAGATTTTCTTGCTTACACCAAGAAGAAGAAACTGGAATTCTAAGCGGTTTAACCCCTAGAATGACAGCTTTTGAAAAACAATCATAGACTGTCTATTAAAACGCACATCCAGGGTTTGCCACTAAATAACAGTGCTCACGACAGTACTCCAAAGTAGGAGAAATACAGCATCTTTCATTAACTCTCCATGTTTGTGTTCTTTCAATACAGGACTCAAATACACCAAAGAATGTTGAAGGTGGACAGATATACAACATTTCACTGAGAGGCACCCAGTGCCCACAAAGTCTTATTCCTGGCATTCTTTCTGAAGAGATTTAAAAATCTGAGGTAAATCAAATTACATACACACATACACACACACAAATACACAATATTTACATTTTAAATTCTTATTTTGTGAGATGGCTTGAGAAAAATTGGCCTACAGGTTTCCTGTGGGATTAGGCATTTCTATTAATACTCGGTTTTATTGCTCCCTTCAGGCTTTCTGTTTAATAAACACACAGCAAGCTCTAATTGCAAGTGAAGAAAAATGAAGGTACATGACAAAACATGACATGTCAGAAACACTTGTTCAAATGTTTTCTCCAAAACGCAACTGTCCATTTTAATTCATTTTCATTTGGTGCGATTCAAAATATATAAAAAGTCCCAGCAACTACATGAGGGCTGGATTTCATTAAAAAAAAAAAAGAAAGAAAAGGAAGGAAACCAGTGCAGCTTATCTTTACTGAATTTGCACATGGACTCTCAAGCGTAATTCTACTTGTCTACACAGCATCTCTGTTTTAATCTACTGCATTGATAGACACATTGTATGCACTTGCACAGCTTAACCTCTAAGTGGAATAGGTCTATCTTGGAACCGGGTTTTGCAAATCATGGATTACGGTCCGTTTAGTAAATGATTACGAGGAGGCATGCAATCGTCCTCAGAGCCGCTGCCCTCAGTTCTCACAGCAACCAGCCTGTTGTCTTGCCAAACGAGACCTTCCATTCTGCCCTTCGTGTCTGCCTTCAGGTTTATCAAATGGCAACCCCGAGGCCAGAGTTCCACACTAAATGGTCAGAATCGCCCCCCCCCCATCTGCTCACCGACACCCCCGTCACCAACACCTGCTCACCCCCAAGCGGGCAACCACGCGAGACCCTTCTCTGCCACACCCCTCAGCCACAGGAGATCACAGTGAAGCGCTTGGAAATGCAAGACATGTTGTGGAGCACGATGCCGAGCAGGAAAACCAGCACGCACGCCACCAGGATGACGGTGCACACGCCCGACCACGTGGAGCTCTTCACCGCGCCGCGCCGGTCCGGCTCCTCCGCCGCCGCCTCCGGGGCAGCTGCGCCCTGGAGCGGCTGCTGTTCGGCGGGGACGGTCACCACGGTGACGGCCTTGCGCTGGCCCCCGGCCAGCAGGCGGCAGCCCAGGTCCCCGGGCAGCAGCGTGCGCTCCTTGGAGAGGGGCAAGGGCAGCATGTAGCACCCGTTGCTGGGAAGTTTGATGAAGACCGGGGTGTGCTCCGACGCGTGCGGGATGGCGATGACGGCCAGGACCTCGGGGTCGTCGGGGAGCTGCGACACGGAGAAGCCCGGGGGCAGCTTGGTGACGCCCCGGCACCAGGGGCACCTCACGTCCTTCTGGCTCGTCCTCATCTGCTGGAGGCAAACGGAGCAGCAGGTGTGTTTGCAATCCAGCAACTTGGGCCTGCGCCGGGGGCTGTAATAATTGAAGCAGATCTGACATTCCAGCAAGGAATCTTGGGAGAGCGTCTCCATCGCGGCCCGTGGGCAGGATGGTCAAGTCCAAGGTGAAGGGCTAGGAGCCTCTCAGAGTCCTGGGCTCCAACGCTTGCCGCCTTCTCCGGGTCTTTCCAGCACCAGGGAGTGACCCAGGAGCTCACAGACATCCAGCAGACTCATCCATGTTCATTTCTGAAGAACATAAAAAATGCAAAGTGAATTATTTTGAACAAGCTGAGATTTCAACATATTGAATTGATTTGTACCATCGCTCAAGTCTTGACACTGGGACAACAGCATAAAATCTTCCCACTCATGAGAACAACAGGTGCTCGGTAAGGGCCATTGGAAGGTAAAAGGAAGTTGTCTTGACAGCTCATCACAGCAAATACTTTGCTCATTTCTAAGGAAAGAGGTGTATGCAACCTCCATAGTTCATAAAGAGGGAGTATGTTGTTTCTGTTTTGTACATTTCCTGATCCTGGTTGTCCTTAAATACATGGAGAAACTCTCTTGCTTCCAGTAAGTTTGTAACATTTCTTAGATCCTCTGACATTCTTTTCCTGACTCCACTTACCTGCCTGTAAATATTAATTGCCAGATTCAGGCAACTTCACACTTTTAGGTGATTCACATAACTAGCTTGCTCATTTTATATTGGTTAGGATTGTTCCTTTCTCAAAGGTAATTAAAATGCTGCAAAAGAAGCACGCAAAGCCTTCTTTCTGCTTCTCCACCAAATCATATGAACCAGGTAATTCTTGGAAATTGGTTTAAAAAAGACAAAAACAAAACAAACCAAAACAAACCCCACAGTGGCAATGAACCTTAAGGCAGTAGGGACCATAAAGGCAGGTCTCAGTAATACTTTTCAGTCAGTTCTTTTAATTTCATTACTATTCAAGCTTACTCCAAGTAACACGATGAAAAGCCTCATCAGCCTTTAAGAGGAACGCAGTCCTGCTACGTGCCACTACGTGGATGAACCCTGAAGACACCATGTTGAGTGAAATAAGTCAGACAGGAAGGGACAGATATTGTATGATTACACCTCTATGAAATAGCTAGAATATGTAAATTCATTGAGACAGAAAGTAGAATGCAGGTTACCAGGGGCAGAGGGAAAGGGGTGTCAGAGCCTAATGGGTATAGGATATCTGTTTTAGGGTGATAGGAAAGTTCTGGTACTGGATGGTGGTGAGGGGAGTACAACATCATGAATGTGATTAATCTCACTGAATGCTGTGCCTGGGAGTGGTTGAGATGGGAAAGTTTATGTTGTACATATGTGTTCTAGTTTGCTAATGCTGCCAGAATGCAAAACACCAGAAACAGATTGACTTTTATAAAAGGGGCTTTATTTGGTTACACAGTTACAGTCATAAGGCCATAAGGTGTCCAAGGTAACACATCAGCAATCGGGTACCTTCACTGCAGTATGGCCAATGGTGTCCGGAAAACCTCTGTTAGCTGGGAAGGCACATGGCTGGCGTCTGCTCCAGAGTTCTGGTTTCAAAACGGCTTTCTCCCAGGATGTTCCTCTCTAGGCTGCAGTTCCTCAAAAATGTCACTTTTAGTTGCACTTGGGTTATTTGTCCTCTCTTAGCTTCTCTGGAGCAAGAGTCTGCTTTCAACGGCTGTCTTCAAACTGTCTCTCATTTGCAGCTCCTGTGCTTTCTTCAAAGTGTCCCTCTTGGCTGTAGCTCCTCTTCAAAATGTCACTCACAGCTGCACTGAGTTCCCTCTGCCCGTCAGCTCATTTATATGGCTCCACTGATCAAGGCCCACCCTGAATGGGCAGAGCAACACCTCCATGGAAATTATCCAATCAGAGTCATCACCCACAGCTGGGTGGGACGCATCTCCACAGAAACACTCAAAGAATTACAATCTAATCAACACTGATAACATCTGCCCGCACAAGATTACATAAAAGATAATGGCATTTGGGGGACACAATACATTCAAACTGGCACAGTATGTTTCCAATTTAAAAAAAAAAGAATGAGCAACTAAAGAGATGACTGTTAAATGCAAAATATGCTCCTGGACAGGATCTACTAATGTATGTGAAAAGCCTCAAAAGAATATTATTGGGACATCTGAAAAAATGGAGTCTAGACTATAAGCTTTATATCAATGTTAAATTTCTTGACCTTGATAACTGCACTTAAGGTGGACGCATAAGTGACCATCCTTGTTCTTAGCAAATGTACATGGAAGTTTTGTGTGTTCAAGGAGCATGATGTATACAACCTATTCTCAAATGTTTAGGAAACAGATAAAGGTTGGATGGGTGGGTAGATGAGTGGGTGGACAGATAGATGGGTGGATAGACTGAAAGATATGGCAAATGTGGCAAAATATTAAAATTAGTGGATCTGAGTATAGGGGTGGCTGTGTTGGAGTTCTTTGTATAGGTTTTACATTATTTTTGCAACTGCCCCCTAAGTTTGAAATTATTTCAGAATAAAAAGTTTAAAGGAAAAAAACACAAATACTAATAATCAAGTATTATATAGTAAAAGGCTGTCAAAGAAGATGGCAAGCATCCTTCGATGTATAAATATTATTGTTTGCCTCCTACTATTGAAGGGAGGCAGAGTAATTTCAGTTCAGCTTAATGGAGGGAAACCCTTTTAGAATTCCAGTGGTGTTTCAGAATCTTTTTCCTATTGAAAGCATCCAAATTGTGTGTGTCTCTGAACGGAGCCACACTGACTCTGTAAACACCTACTCAACTACTACTATGGAATAAATGCCAGGCCTAGAACCCCACCTACACTCAAGGTAGGAGCTAAGAATGAATTGAAATGTTCCCTTGCATTTTTCTTAAAGGGTGAACTTTCTTATTTCTTTCTGACTTCCTTTGTAAAATTAAGAATGCACCCCCCCATGATATGTGAATTGTTAAAATAAAAAATAAGAATGCAGAAAAAGTTATGCCAATTTAAAGGCAAAAAAAAATAATCACTGATAAATAACAGCTACATCAAAAGAGCAAAACATTTTTAAATGTGTTAGCTGTATTAAAAGTATTAAATTATATTATTGAAAGTAAAATATAGTAACATCATATTCAGAAAATTCTTATCATAATAAAATATTTATCTATCCACTAACTCAAGAAATATTTATTATCAATCGACCAGGCACAAAGCTAGATACTGCACAGCTAAAGATGAATCAGACCCAGATCCTAATGTTAAGCAATTTAAAGTTAACTAAGAAGAAATGAATGAATATATCTTCTATTCATTGATTCATTCAAACCCTTGCTGAACATCTCCCATGTGTCAAGTATTATGGTATTAATTTTTGTCCCTAAGAACTAAGACCTTGACACTGTCCTAGCCTAGAGATGGGAGATGCATGTACTTAAATAATCGTAGTGAAGAGTACAAAGTGGCATATGCCATACAGAAGCTAGAGGAATCAGAGACTTCCTAGGGAAAAATCTGGATTGTAGACAGGATTTAAACCTGTAAATTCAGGAGCCGGGTTACGTTCAGGTTAAGAAAACAGCATGAGCAAAGGAAAGAGGTTAGCAATTATAGAAATATGTCTATATTTTAGCTGTGACTCCAGCTTGAGGACTGTTTCTGATACTAGACTAACCAGTAGCTGCCTTTAAAGGAACAAAATTCTCACAGAAGCAGCAAGCATCCTCCAGCAGGCCCAGCCAGGGACAGCAGACTGCAGTGGGAGCACGGACAAACTTGTCTGGTGCAGACTGTGGGCCACGAGCCACAGGCCATGGGCAGCCTCAATCGCCAGGCCAAGGATTTGGGGCTTTACAGCAGGCAATGAGAAAACAACATAAAGGGTAAGAGAAGGAAAATGATTTATCAGGTCACTGTAATTCAGGACGGATTGGAAGGACCTATTAGGAGACTATTATAACATTAGACAAGAGGCACCCGAAGTATACAGTGGCAATCGGGATGAAGAGATGAAAATTGCTGTGAGGTCTCACAGAAATTGATCAGGATTTGACAGCATACGTCACCAGGTAAGGAGGCAGGAGAAGTCAAAATGAAGCCCTGAGAGGGCAGAGGTATCCTTACTAGAAACAGGGACCACAAAGGGAAATAAAATGAGTTCTGTTTAGGTGATATTTCACTTGAGGGGCTGGGAAGATAGGGTATTCCAGAAGACTTCAAGAGTCCAAAAGAAGCTGAAAATGTGGGGCTGTTACTGCAGAGATAAGCCAGGACTAGATATGAGAGATGTCAGTGTCATCCACAGAGAAGAAAGAGCAGCCAGAGGTGGACAAAACAGACAGGGGAGAAACTTCTGGAACCCTTATCTTTACACCTAATAGAAAGGAAGATGGTGGCAGAAGGAGCCAGAGAACCAGCAATGCATCCCAGCAGGCAGGCAGGCGAGTTCCAGGGTGATGACTTCTAAAGATGCATGAGGTTATGGAGAGTGAATGCTGAGAAGAGACTTCTAGGTTTGGTAACCAGGAGATCACTAGTATTTGTGAGAGTGTGAGCAGACTGCCAGGGGTATAACAGAACCGAGGGATGCTAGAACGATGAAGTACTCCAGAGTCCCCTTCGATGCAGTGGGACGTGAGGGGGTAGGATGGTAGCTTAGAGGGAGGAGAATCAAGGAATTTTTTTTTAAAGAATAATTGAATAATTTATAAGCTAGAGAACCATAATAATTGATGGCAGCACTAAGAGGATGGGATGAAAGGTACAAGTGAGAGGTCAGTTGTGTTGCAGAGAGGAAAGTTCTTCTGAGACAGGGGAGGAAAGGGCAGCAGGGGAGGGAAACTTAGACAAGCGGCACCCGAAGTATACAGTGGCAATCGGGATGAAGAGATGAAACTGCTGCGAGGTCTCATGGAAATCGAGCAGGGTCTGACAGCATACGTCACCAGGTAAGGAGGCAGGAGAAGTCAAAGTGAAGTCATCTGGCACAGTCTAATTTTGGGAGCACTGGCCACGTGTGCAAGTGGAATGTTGTGTGTGAAGCTTTGAAAGGGAATGTGTACAGATCGCTGCAATGGGGAATGTAGATGGAAGCAGGAAACCCCAACATGCTAGCAATTGATAGCATTCTTCTGATTCTATACCCTAGGTAATACATCTTTTTTTTTTTCCTTAAAAAAAACAAAACAAAACAAGACACAGGGTTTGCTGGTATATCCTGACAAATTGTCTTATCTATCCTTACTGTTATACTGTTAGTTTCCCAAATATTTGCTGTTAGATTTTTAAAATTGTATTTTAGTTTGTTTTTTTTGTTTGTTTTCAACTTCATTTCTTAAAAGCCCACGGACAGAGATCAGGACATAATATTACAGACCACAGGGAGATCTGAGTGAGAGTGAGAGAGAGAGAGAGAGAGAGAGAGAGAGAGAGAGAGAGTGTGTGTGTGCGTGTGTGTGTGTGTGTGTGTGGGGCAGGGATTGACTACCTTGAACTATGGTGGCAAAAACAACAAAACTGGAGAGGGGTACAGAAAAGCACAGATTCCTGTAGAAGGCTTTCCCTAGCATTGGCATCCAGGACAACCACCTCATTGTAAATGGAATTGGGGACAAAAATGTTTCGTGACACCAATGTTGAAAGTGTGACCACCAACAATTTACTTATTTACCTTTCTTTCTCTATAGCAAGATGGAAAGCAGCCTAGCAGAGTGGGGAGAAGAGGGGCTTTGGCCTCAAAGAATCTTGAGTTCAAATCCTAGCTCTTGTCACTAACCAGCTGTGATGCTTGAGCAAGTCGTTCAAGGTCCCTGAGCCAGCCAAACAGGGATGATGGAGTTGTGGTGGCATCAAGCGGGCGTGCGCATACGCCATCGAGGAAGGGCCCAGAAGGTGTAAGCAGTGGTTGCCTCCTTCCTCCTGACTTGGTGCAGTGCCGTGTGTTGTCTGCTCAGAGACACATCCTGGTTACCACCAGGCCGCCATTTTGAATGACTTGGGAGGAGGAACTCAAGGGTTCCCTCTTGGCCCTGCCCCAGGATCTGCCGTGCCATCATTTTTCAACAAAGCCAACTAGCAATTTTATTCATGAGTTTTTTGTTCCAAGTGATGTTCAATTGATTTGTGATAAGTTCCCTAAAATTACATTATACTACTCAATTTCCAACTCTGTCCAAATGAGCTCCAGACCTTGTTACCAGGATGAACACCAACACAGAATGAAAAATCAGTTTCCTGGTTCAAGGCTCAATTACTCAAGCCATTTTGACCACATGCTCTCTGGCTTATACATTGATGTGTGTGATATTAAACCAGGATGCACTGCATTCCAGTTTATTTTCTGGAGCATAATTAGTAACGATGATGATTAGTTAAATAAAGAGAAGAAAAATTACAAGGCTATCGACTGAAGCTAATGATGAATCATTCTTTTCCCCTTTATATTACCAACTTGAAAGATGTGAGTCTACTATAGAAGCAAGGAAAAGGAAACAAGACCCCCTTGGTTACAAAAGAAAACTCAAAATTCCTTGTCAAGTGTATTGTACGGAGTCTTGGTGACTGCTTTAGCAACCTATGTTTGATGTTGGTTTCCTTACAGGATTAAGATGTGATGCTCAAATAACATACTCACTTTAAATGGAAAGCACTTTGGTAGAATGCAGAACAAGTGTATACTGAAATATATTGGAACAATGTTTAAATGCCGCAATAATTTATTCGGAAACCCTTAAAGAAAAGATCAAAGAGAAAAACAGACCACACAAAGAGAACAGTGGCCAAGGAAGGGCACTCTCAAAGTACTGATGATTATCAGATAGAACTTTTTTCAAACCTACCTTCATAAAATGGTATTATTTCATAGATAATATAATTTGTACGATATACTGATGAAAGGCATTCTGTACCAAGAGCTTTGAGTAGTCACTGAACTTGATATTAAAGCATGCCTTGTTTTTAAATTAGTATTTTAAAAAATGGACTGAGATTTGTGTATATGGGGGGAGGGGTAATTTGGGGGCAAATGCCAATGATCGAAGGCCTTTAATGTGAATGTGTTGCTGTCATTGTTTTGGGCTGGGGGATATCTGATGCTTTAGGGGTAACTTCAACACCCATATATTTACACAAAATAAAATGTCTCCTTTTCTTAAACAACATAATTTTATGCATCTTTATAAAAGGTGTGATAAAGTGTTTCCCATGAATTTAGTGGGTGGTAAAATAGCAAAAGTCCCCAACATGGAACTCTTATAATCTCAGTTGCTTTTAGAAATCCAGGCATATGTGCCTGAGGAATAATAAAAAGCCAATGACATAAATAATCAGGATGATTTACTCTGCTTATACTCTCAGGAATCTTCATACATTCTGATTTACATTAGCGAATGTTTTAACTGTGAAGCCTGTCCGTGGAATGGTGGCATGATATGATATTGATGACATCTGGTTGACCTTGAATTATTCCATTTGATGGTCTATAACAGGGCCTTAAATTTAATGGTTGTCATTGAGAAAAATCTCAGAGATTAAATTAGATGGTATATACTGCTTTTCTTTTTCTGTTTAATCAGCATGTCTTTCTGAAACAGGTCATTTACTGAATTCTTCAGAAAATATACATATTTGAAATGGGATTAAACAAAATAATTACAATTCCATTTAATTTGGTATTTCAGGTGGCAAAACCACTTAGTTATATCGGATCTTGGCAAACTGATCAGCAGCAAGAATGGGAAGGGCCTGGCTGGTGACAGATGGGCCACTGACTTGTAGCAGAGACCAGTCATTTCAGGACACAATTGCCGAATACATTTATAGTCTAACTGATGTAACTATGGTCTTTGTTTTAATGGAGAAAGCAGTGATTCCAGGACTTTGACAAATCTCAGTTGAGAATGCCATCGGCCCAAGCTGTTAACACTTGGGCCATTTCCTCCGATGAGCCTTGTGGTTTACTGTATTTGATGATGCAAAGAATCCAGAGAAGGGAAACTGTCATTTAAAAGTTTTGGATGACCAGGGTGTGAGAGACAAGGGTATGGTGGCAGTGCTGGAGGCAGACTGGCCTTGGCAACAGAGGCTGGCAGTGTGGCACAGGGACAGCATCAATGGCTGAACAGGGAGAGAGGAGCAGGCAGCTCGAGTATCAAGGACACCCCAGGGACTTACCACACAACCAAAGGATTGGCCTTGCCAATCCTGCTGCTGCAAACACGCAACTAACCAAGCAGCTGAAACTGACCCAAGAGCACGAGAGATGTATTTATTTCACCACTATTTAGCCATTTCATTCAAGTCTCAGTGTTATTATCCAAATTAGAAAAAGAATAATAAAGAACATCACCACTGTCTGGTGATGCATATTTAAAACCAAAATATATTGGAATCAAGAAAATGTTAGGAATTAAGGCCCCATTTTCAGAGTTGATTTGCCATGTGTAATGATAACCACTGATTTTTGTGTTTGTGTTAATATCTACCAGAGTATAAGTGCTAGTAGGAATCAGGAGATAAGGATTATAGCTCTATTTCTGCCCTTAAGCAAATCACCTCTTTCGAGCTGCAGTTTCCTCATCTGTAAAATGAGGAATCTGGACTAGATGGTCCCCTAAAGAACCTTCTAGCAAAAATATTCTATGATCTATGCTTATCACACCCAACAGATCATTTATAAATATTTTTTGTTAGTGAGTTCATAAGCATGCACATTTACCCAAGAGAGTGGGCATCTAAACTAAATGGGAGGCAACTTAGGTTGGAAATTTCCTCCTTTTATGCTTTTGGTTTAATGAATGAGTCTAGCTAGATCTACCACCCTAACACATACAGCCACAACTTCAATTTTTGCCAATAATCAAAAGGAAAATTATTTTATGTCCAAATCAATATCCATCTTGGATCAAGTAAGATATCCCTATTACCCAAACTCGTTACTGGGTGAGAGTGGGCCCAGCTCTCTCTGGAAGAGAAGCCTGCATGGCTGTTTGGCTCATACTGGAGACCAAAGTCCACTCCGACATTCATCAGTCACACTGCTTATCTCTACTTGCTGATCACCCAGTGATGATAAAGAAAAAGATACTGACCATCATAAAAGCAGGGAAGAGGGATAAGAGACTGTCAGGGGATCTCCAGGTTCCCAGGAGGGAGGGGATGATAAAAGGTGCCGTCTGACAGAACGACAGGCAGAGCAAGCGGACAATGATCAATTACCCCAACTGCTAAAATTCTGTGTCAAGTTGAAGGAACTCACAAGTCAAACACATAGGTGAAGCCAAAGAAACAAAAAACAAACAAAAATCGTAAGTCTTATCAACCTTCAGACATCTACTGAGGCACGTAGTGTTGGGTGAAAAGTCTACAAATATTTACTGCGAACCTTCTGTGCCAAGCCTCCTTCAAAGCAGGGAGGATCCTCAGGGCAGCAAGACCGAGTCCCTACCCTCAGCAGCCTCGATGTGCAATCCCTGCAGAGAGAACCCAGGCGAGAGGGAAGGGCAGCAGGAAGAGTGGAAAGAGATGCTTCCTTAATGAAGCATGCACAGGGATTACTAAGCAAGGAACTATCATCACCTGTTAAAGTTAGAGAGGCTACTGGAACCCAAGGAACCCACAAGCTGCTCCACTGTGCTCTCCACTCCAGAGACCCTTGAGAGGAAACAAAAAGAGTCAGCGGGAAGGACACTGGAATTTCCTTTATTTAATGAAGCATCATAGCTGACCCATGTCGGCATCGCTCCAGGCAGATGGGTAGGCTCGGGGCACGCAAGCCTTAAGAGCTGGCAAAAGATTATGGTGGCATCTCAAGGCATAGTCTGAAGAGGGCCCAGTGCCAGGGGAGCACATTAAGTCCCTGGTGGGGGTTAAGGGTTGGAGGGCCAGGAGCTGGGCACCAAGGACCACCAGCGTCTCCGAGTGGGCAAGCTCCCTGAAGAGCAAAGGTCTTTCTCAGAGATGGGCCTCCATTGCCCCTACTCTTCCTGAGCAGGGAGAGAACCTCAGAAGGCCCCAAACAAACTTCGTCATATATATATTTATAATTCCATACTATGAACCATTTACATTCCCGGATCCTATCTTTTTACCCAACCAAATTCCAGAATAAATTGTAATTGTAAATCAATTTGTTTTGTTTTTAAACATTTCCCCATTATATTCCTCTACATTAGGGTTCCACAAACTTCTGTAAAGGAACAGGTAGGAAGTATTTTGGGTTTTGTGGGCAAGTAAGTGTCTTCACCAAATACTCAGTTCTGCCAAAGTGAAAGCAGTCACAGACAAGACGTCAAGGAACAGATCAGGCTATGTTCCAATGAAACCGCATTTACAAAAACAGGCCACCATTAGCTGACCCCAGATCTACATCATTTCCCATCAGCCCTGCCCTTAGTCACTCCAGAGACACCTATCCCCAAATCAGCTTGTTGCTCCAATAATAGTTACCTTAGCCAAGTTTTCTGTCAAGTCATAGAAGGCAAAATATTTGGGAGAGAAAATAAGAGACTAGCTTTAGAGATGCAAAGTCTCTTTAATGACTGTTTCCAGATAGGTGGAAAGAGGGTTCAGCAAAGACCACTAACAGTGACCACCGTGTGCCCGCCAGCCACACCATCAGCAAGTTCTAAACCATGACTGAGGATATGTGGGGAGGGTTCTAAACTTCCCTCACACTATGTTGGCTCCAAGTTAAAGGCAACTCCTTAATTATGGAACCTCACAGAGATATGATGATAAATGTCTCCTCATGGGCTGCACTTTGAACAACTTCTGTGTCCACGGGCACAGTTAGGGGTCTCGAAGTAGCTAAACACATTTAGATTTGGCAAGCTTAATCTCAGCTCTCTATACATTCTCATCTTATGGTGCTTCACCTTTACCAAGAAGGGACATGGGATAAATTTCCCAAACACACTGAGCATTCCATCACTTCAAAGTGCTGCAGAACATGTATGATTTATGACAACTAGCGCTCCATTAATTGGAGGCATCCTAAGCCTGGAAGGAGATGCAGGGAGGGAAAGTCTTGGCTTGACTGGGGGGAAAAACATTCCAAAAACTTAATTGTTAAGACATATCTACTTTCAAACATTAAAAAAAATATATTTCTTAAAATTCCTTCAAGTCACTCAGAGAAAATTCTACATTAAACATTTGAAAACAATGGCAAATTAAAAACCTGGTGGGTTTGAAGGAGATCTCTTTAAATAAGTCTATTCAAAAGCCATTAATAAGATTATTTTCTTCGAGCAGAGAGTGTTTATTGCTGCAATCTCCCTACCTCATCCCAATGCCGATGATTCATCGCACCAGATAAGCTGCAAACTGAAGTTGCAAAGAATTCCTAAAGGCATTGGTACTAAAATTAAGCACCACAGGGAGTCAGCTGTCAGTCTGCTCATTACTTCTGCTTTTTCTTACTCCCAGCTGCAGTAACTCAATGAGGGTTGATTTTCCATTAAGGCAAGGTAAGAAGGAAAGAAAAATACAAACCTCCAAACCCGATATTGAACAGCGGTGCAACCAAATGTCATCAATCATGAATCCACCTCTCCTAACCTAACAATAAATCCAAAAGATTTATCCTCTTGCTTTATTAAATTTACTTTAAAGTCAACTTTATTGAGATAAAACTCACCACCAACAAAATGCACGTATTTTAAGTGTACAGTTTGATCACTGTTTGGGCAAATGTATGTACCCCTGTAACCACTACCCAGACAAGACATTTCCATCATCCAAAAAAGTCCTCCTGTGCCTGATCCAGCCAATCCTCCCTGTCCCCATCCCTGGGCCCACTGCTCTGCTTTGTGTCTTCGAATATGTTTGTGGATTTAAAGCCCAATGCCTAGGTACTGGTTTGGGGGAGCATGGTAATATACTGAATGTCCTTTCAGATGACTAACATTGTGTTTTTGGAAATAGTCTTCCTTCAACTTTATATTTCCCAGAGAAAACCCTAGAATAACACACACTAATGCAATCATTAAAATATATATTGAGTACTAAGCAAATTGAGTACCAGGTTTGGGGGACCTAATGGGAAAAGATGGGGACCTTCCCTGCTATGCTACAGGGGTAGGAGTGCAGACAGCCATGCTGCACACGAGGGGACCAGGGTCCAGTGGAGGAGCATCTGGTGGAACTGGAGGCAGGAGTGCTGTGTGTGTCCAGGAAAGTCTGGAAGGATGTACCAGGAAAACGCAGTGGCTAACCTCCCGGATGAAGAGTTGCCAAACAGAGGACGCAGCACATGCAAAGGACAGAGACCCAGAGGAGGGAGCACAGCGCAGCAATTAGGAGCAGAGACTCAGCCAGTGACTCAAACTTCCCCATAAAAAGGTGATGGTAACAGCCTCTGCCTCATGGGGTTGTTAAGATAAAATGTGTTAACACGTGCTAAGTACTTAGAACAGTCCCTGGCACATGGTCAGCACTCTATAAATATTAGCTCTTACTGGTAACACCACAATTGGGTGACACTGGCAGAGAAGGAGGAGAAGTGGGAGTATCGGCCAGGCAGGGTGGTGGGGTTTGAGCAACACTAACCAGTCAACTACTTAAGCTTGATCCTCCTTCCTGCTGCAGGCTCAACCCCATGGAGAAGCGGGCATAGAAATGGGAGAGCGGAGGGCCCTGTGCAAAACAGGAGCAGGCCGGGGGTGGGGATGGGGAGCTAAAGTGGGCCTGGGGTATACAGGTCAGGACTGGAAGGCACAGCTTGGCCTAAGGCCAAAATGTCCCTTCCTCCTTTTCCACATCACAATCCCAGCCCAGAGCAGCTTTGTCTGCAGGCTGGGAGAGCTCCCCAGGAGGCAGCAGGAGCACAGCGCCAAACCTGTCTCCAAGGAAGGTGAAAAGGGCTCAGGAGAGAGAGCAGGAAGGGAACGGGCAGGAGGTGAGGGGCTGAGGAAGGAAGAGCAGATGCAAGCAGGGCCCATCCCCTCTTTCTGGGATACTGAGAAAGGGAGAAGCCTCCTTGAGGGGTGCAGGCAAAAATTCTTATTTGCAAGGAATCCAAGGCATGGGAGAGCACAGTCCCCGCCGTTCCTGTCATGCAGAGGTCAGACTCTGTCCCACAGGCAGGCAACAGGCTTGTGAAGACATGGACAGGAAGAGGCGTACAAGCATAACGGCATGTTTCTCACACTCATCTCGCATTAGGCTGGGAAATGCGTGGGCCGAGATTCAAGGCCAGAGTCAGGGCTGTGGGGAGGGAGGGAGAAGACCGAGGAGCAAATCAAGAGGACCTGGGGACTGGTGGGAAGTGGGAGAGGCAGGGGAGAAAGGGAGGAACAGGGGACAGATTCCCAGGCTTCTGTTTCCACAACCAGACAGAGGTAGCAGTTTTAGTTGCAATGTTCTGCTGATGAAGCGTAGTGAGGAGCAGGTGTCTCGAAGGTTGCCAAACGGCCAATACTCTCTGAATCTTGAAGTTTCTGACTATCAAAATCCTGACTTCTTTGTGAAATTTAGATAACTATTGGGAAACTAATTTTACCACTTAATTTTGTTTATATGTAAGATGCATTTCACCAAGAGGATCACTAGACAACGAAAAGTTACGTTGATGTATGGGTCTTTTAGGAAAAACGGTGGTGGGACTATGACTCACAAATTCTTAAGTTTATAGACATTAAACCCTAATGGTGTTCAAATTCTTAGCACTCAGCTCTGCAAAGCTATGGAACAACGCACTGAGGATTTTCTGTGATGCCATGACGTCATCACAGGGTAAGGTAGAGCAGTTGGTCTCTAGCCCAATGGCCACAACTTGTCTTGTAAATTCCTTTCTCTTGAAACACTGGGCTTTGATTAGAGAATCAATGTGGGAAATGCTATCTTTCCTCAGTGTTCCCTTTGTTGTTAATTTGGTTTGTGCTCCTTCCTCCTATTTAGATAGACACTGTTTTTGCAGATGGATGAAGCTCACCTAGTACAGTAGATGGCACAGGGTGGGCACTCAGTGTAACACATGAAGGAAAACCCATGTCATACTCTCTTGATATCTCTTGATTATAAGAATGTATAGTTTTCTAAGGAATCAAAAAAACTGAAACGTGAGGTTATGGATTATTCAAAAATTTATATTCAAGAGCATACAAAAAGTATTTAAGCTGTAAGAAAAAAAAATGCTTGGGACACAATGTTCACCCCCTACTCTCACTGTCAAAATAAAATTTCTAAGTTGTTTAAAAAGCAATGCTTTATTTTAGTAATTCAAATGTTTTATGTGTAAATGACTTTCATAACAAAATTTTTTTGTTAAATGGTAAAGCTTAAAGGTCTTGTCAAATAAGAAGCAATTTACTTCCAAAACATTAAAACCTTTTAACCTTTTAAAAATATAAATACATATGTGTGTGTGTGTGCGCACGTGTCATGAACTATAGGTATATTTATACACAGAGGCCAATTCATTTTCTCAAAATTAAGAGAAACAGACAATTCCTAGACCTTAAACTAGTTTTGTTATGTTATTGCAATTATCCTTCATAACATCAAGTGTATTCAATTTTAGGGAAAGTAACATATTCTAGTCATATTTATAATCTAGTAAGAGTCACAAACATCTGAATTTATCAATTTGATCAATATTTCTACAAGCACAAAAGGATTTTTTTGTTGTTGAGAGGAATTCATTCTAAAGTATTTTGGATTTGAACAAGTAGGCATGTCTTTATTGGCATTCACAATGTGAATATTTAATTTTTGTTTTAAGTGCACATTTATACACCTGCTTCTTAATTAAAATTACCTAAAGCAAAAATATCTTTTCAGGACAGAATAGGTGTCCCAAACTACTAGTTTTAGTTAAGTAAAATAACATATATGATTTATTTGGTGCAAACTCTTCTATGTCAGAAAGGCAAAAACATTCCCCAAATATCCATGTACTAAACCTATTGAATTAAGCCTGTTTAATCTACAAATAATTAGAGTTTCAGCTTTAATTTCCTTTTGGGACCAAAAAAAAAAAAAAAAAAAAAACCTCAATAACTTCCCTTTCTCAGAGTAGCCAAAAAGTATATCCTAAAACAGCAAGCTACTATCTTTGAAATTATCCAAATTCTACCTCTGAATTTTAAACGCAGCCTGATTTAACAAGCATGCATTTAGTAAGTAGAAAAATGGAGTAAGTTAAAATGGAATCTTTCAGGCCAGCAAATCAAATTGATAGAAGTTTAAAAGTCACCCTAGAAAGCAACTGAATTAGGTCTTGTCTGATACAAAAAAATGTGTTCTCAATCACCAAATACTAATTTGGCAATAAAACATTTCTCCACTCTGCACATCATTCTCTTCATCTCACAGGAGATGTTACTGTACTTTTGTCAGTCTGCTCTCATTTTATAAGTACCCATAATAACAGGGTAACTCTATATCTGCTTAATCAAGATTTTAATTTATCAAAGCAGAAGAAACAGTAGAGCAGATTTCAAGTTACTGGCATCAATTACATGATATCATATGCTTTGTTCCATCCTGATTTTGTTTCCATGAAAGTTCACAGACTTGTTACCAACAGAGAACACAGTGATATCTGTATACTGATAATTTTTCATAGAGATAAGTAAACCCACACATACAAACCTAAATGAAAATAGATTTCTCACAAACCACCAGCTAATATAGGTCACTGGAATCAGATTGAATTGGTTTATTGAGAAAGCCAGTCTATTTCAGAAAATAACTCTCTAATGCTCTCAAGATGTTGAGTGACTTAATATATTTAACCCACACTAAAAGGAGGGAGGAGGCAGCAAAACCTCAAAGAAATTCAAACCTCGTGTGATTCCCCGGCCCTGCTGCTACGACTGCCAATCGAATTCCATGTTTCCACCAGGAACTCCCATCCTTCAAATGATGGTTTTACTTGTCGCCCCTTCTCTGTGCTCCCGTCTACCAGAATATCAGTGAGATCACAGCACCACAGACGCACATTCCAACTTGATTTCCTGAGGATGACTCTGGAGCTGACATAACACAAGTGCCATCTGGTAGTCTCATCTGATTGTTTTTCTTTAGCTGATGGGAACCATTGAGAGAGCCCTTGTGGCCAAAGGGACTCTGCATTTTTAAAATATCATCTATCTCTGAAGCTGCAGTATAATAAGCAGATGAAGACACTGAAACATCGTGAAGAAATTTTTCTTTCTGTCCATCACTCTAGAATGGGGCAAAACATCACCGACTTGACCTTACTCAATTATGGCTACTTTTATAATCTGATTGTCATTTTTATTTAAAAAAAAAAATCAGTTTTAGCCACAAGGTAAAAATATAAAATACGCTGAGTATACCAATTCCTTTACTTATGAGTGTGGTTAGCAAAAAGCTCGTGTAAAGCTGCTCTACCCGCAAATCATCAATCATCACTAGTTCAATCGATTTCCTGAGCTCCTACTGTTCACCAGGCACTGGAGCAAATGAGGGGGCCCTGGTTACTTGTCCACACTTATTTTTGTTACTCCCTGGCCTGAATCCCACACTGCAGCTCTAAAAGCAACATGCCTCTCTTGCCTCCAAGCTTTTGCACACATCATTCTCCTACCTTGGAATACTTCCCCTCCCTTTAACCGGCTGGGAAAATTCAGCTCCAGTGTCAGCCACCTCCCCCAAGAAGCCTTCCCTTGCGTCTCTAGCTGGGTTAGGGGCCACTCCTCTGCTCTCCTAGGCCCCTTCTATAATGATCACACTCTGTTTTCTTGTGTCTGCCCCATTTGACAGGGAATTCCTAGAGGACAGGAACCTACACACAGCCAGCATTTGGCAGACCAAGGTGCCTGAAGGCCTCGGCCACCTGTATCTCCCCCAGCTAGAACACAGACTCAAAAACAGGGATCTGGTCATTGTTTTACTCTATCCCCATACCCAGGCAATAGAATGAAAACTAACTGAAATCAGTCCAGTTCTGAAAAATTAAAGCTATATGGTATTTTTGTATTTGTAGGCAATTCAGAAATCATGAGCATAAGATTCATGCATTAATACAACACTTTTATTTACCTCCTCTCAGCATGGTAAGTTAAAGGAAAGAGTTACTGTGTAACTAAACTTAGTTGTTAAACTACTATTTCTACAAAATAATTTGAATCCATGCCTTGTAATGTCCCACTGAAGACCAAATTAATCAGGCTTTGGAGGTGGGTCCCAGTGTAAATATCCTCAAAAGGCTCCCTGAGTGATTCAGATGTCAACCACTGACAATTCCTTACCCTACCTGAAAATGGCCCTAATAACATACCCCAAAGCATTTGCTCGCAAACACTGCTGATGGGAGTACAAAATAATACATCTCCTGGGGAGGGGAAATCAGCACTACCTAAAAAAACCACATATGATTTTACCTCCTTAGTCAGCAATCCCACTTCTAAGTACTCACCCTGGAAACACACATCCACAAATACAAAAATAACATATTCCTAAGTGTAGTGAATTAAAATGAAATGGACTTTTCACACTGTCAGGCTGCCCCGGCACGTCTGAGGCTGGTGGTAACACGGCACCTTTGCATGGTCCTGGTGCCTCAGCATCTCAGGCCCGATTGATGGGTCTCAGGGACCGGCTCGGCACCTGCTTACACAAGACCAACAGGCTCCCCTCCTCACCCATCGCAGAAGTTGAGTACAAACTTCCCAAGCCCCACTCTTGCTTGACCAACTGCTACAGCTCCACCTCATGACACTATGAAGACGTATCTCGGGTAGTCCTGGGGTCTGATGTAACCTTTGCTCCCCGCTGATTGGCTGAGCCCCAGGCACCGGCTGGGTTTCCCTGTGTGGCCCTGAGAGGCCTGCCGTGCCTCTCTGTTCCAGGACCTGTGAGAACTAATGAAACTTTCCTTTTGCGCATCCCTGGTGTCATGTGTTCACAAAACTTTTCTTCTGCGCATCCCTGGTGGCATTCGTCCTCGTCCTTGCTGTGCGGACTATATAAAGAGCCTTACGATATGACGAGGCAATTCATTATCTGCAACAGCACTATGCTGGGTGGGGGTGTCCAAATGCCCATCCATAGGAAACTAACCGATTAAACTGTGCCTGCCCACACCGTAGGGTCGAGTGCCGTGGTAAAAAAGAATGAATGGCTATGGAATGACTGCCAGGTTGTTTTAAGGGAAAACAGCAAAGTGAAAGAAAGAAGGAGAATAAAAATATGTACTTCCTTATTTTTGCAAAATAAACACAGAGAGGATAAACCAATGCAAGTGGTCACCAATAAGGGGGTGGATAAGACGGAACTGAGGGCCAGGCCTGGGAGTGAGATGTCAGCATATCTCTGCATGAACCATATATCCAGTGTTGACATCTGAGCTGTGTAAACATTTCACATATCCAGAAAATAAAAAAGGATGACCAAACTCAAACTCTAAAATTAAACACAAAGAGAAACAATTGAACCAAACTCAACTTGATGACATAACCATACTCAAGTAACTTCTGAACACGAGCAGTCTGTACACTCTTAGTGGGATATATTCTTCAAATAATAATAATAAAACTTCAGCATAATCTTGAACTTCAGTTGATTTGTTGGTGGCAATGGTGCTAGTGTACTAGTAATTCTGAAACCATTCTGTATATACTATATGCTAAAACAAAGAAGTAATTATATTGATGTTGTTAGGAAACAGGTTTTCTCACTATGGAAGGGAGATAAAAATATGAGAATAAGGGATGATGAGAAAGAAAGCAGTTGGGTTGAATTTAAATCGGAACCATCAGAATACACTCATGGTTTAAAATATATATATAATCCAAGCTTTGCTCACTAAAAAGGCCTAGAAATAATGACAGCCCAGTAACAATGAGCAAACTTAACTCCCAGATCTTGATTTCTCAATAACTATTGCTCACTAAAAAGAACCAGAAATCCTTGGGAAAATGGCTAATTCCAGGTCTGGGGTAGGGAAAATACCAGGTGAGCCCAGAACAAATAACAGAGTGCCCAAAGAATGCTGGGGATGTGTCAAATGGGAGCCAGCCTGTGAGAGCTCCACTGGCCAAACCTGGCAACATTTGAACCTTAGAAAGAAAGATGGTAATGTTTTAAAAGACTGAATAAAAAGAAGAATCCATAAATCCATAGTGAAACTCAAGGGGAAAAAAAAAACACAGAATGAGAAGGGGGGAAAAGCGAGAAAAAGGAGAAAGGGGATTTTCCTTTTTAAACTGAAGAATGATATAAATGAAAAGCAATTGATTAACTTGCTTAAAAATCACCATTTTGCATTCTCCAGTGCAATGACTGATCTAGGCAAAGATTATCAATAGATGCTGATCACTGAGGCAGATGTCTCAAGGTTTCACCTTAGGAATGGCTCACTGAATGAAGGGGAAAAGTTATCTTCACAATGGAGAGTTCTGCCAGAAAGCACCTTAGCCAAAGATATAACTCAGCACCCCCAGTCAGGGAGCAAACTGACATCGTGTGCCTCCTGAAGTGACCCAATCGGAAGACCACAACATCGTTTATGGGGGATGCTTGACAAAATGTTCATCTTGAACCTAACTGTGAGCAAATGAGACATGTAGGACTAAACTTTTCAAAATGCTCAGTGTCACGGAAAGGGCACAAAAATGTAAAAGACTGTTCTAGATTGTAAGAGACTAAGGAGAAGAGGTAACTAAATATGATGCACGGACCATGATGGCCTCCAGCACTGAGGGGAAACAGCGATGAAGGTATTTTTTGGACTGTGTGTTAGATGATACTATTTAATTAATGGTGAATTTCTTGGTTGTGACACTAGTCTTGTGATTATGTAGGAGAATGTTCTTGTTCTCTGGAGCCACGTGCTGGAAGTACTCAGTGGTGACGTGTCAGGATGCCTGCCAAGGTGGCCAAATTCTAAAATTGGTGACTTTCTACCATTCTTCCCACTTTCCTGCAGATTTGAGGCTTTTCAAAATAAAAAGTTAGGAAAACAAATTTTTTACAGATACATATGCATCCCCACATCGCAGAATACCTCTTCTGGGTGCCCATTCCACCTGCCTATTCTTTTGATTTCTAAGATTATAGGCAGGAAACAGCCTCAGCACAGCATTAGAAAGCTTCTCACACTTTTATAAAGACTGTTGATCATTCTTTAAACAATGCATATGAGAAGGCACAAAAAATAAAACTTCCTGACCCCCCTTTTCTTTGTGCTGTCCGTGATTCAATTTTTATTTTGCACAGTTCCTGGCTCACAGCACTCACACGCAGGATGGCACAGGGTCCATCTGGCTCCGTCTTCCACCCCACCCCTCCCCGGGGCTCCGGGACACCACCCAACTCCCAGCTACCCACCTCTGCGCCTTTGAAGAAACACACACATGGTTCCTGCCTCCTGGAAGGTTTCCCTCCTACCCCTTATGAAGTGGGGGCTCCTTCCTAACTCCTCAGGCCTATTGAACTGCTTCCCACGCTGAATTATAATTATTTGTTCATTCACAATTCTCCCACCAGAATTCAGTTCCTCTACAGCAGGAAACATGTTCTTTATCTTTGTAAACCACAGCATGGAAGCAGGTGCGAGGCTCCATACCTTCAGTGAATTAAATTTATATGAAACACAAATGATCCCAAATATTCAACTTCAGACTCTTCTGGCTTTTCATGCGCTTTGGCATGTTCAACGGGCAGAGCAGCCATCACAAAAGAATGCTGAAGATCAGCCCTATCTGGAGCCAGAAGACTAATACTTAAATCCCCAGCTTGGCCTTGACATGGACCAACACATCCACAGACAGCCTGACAGCGTTAAGGTTCATGGTTGGGAAGAGACAGAAGAGCTGTCATCTGTCACGATGGGACTAGGGTGTCCAGCAAAGGTCAGCACTGAGATTTCTGCACGCAGGCTTTTCAACTCCCTCCTTGAGGCCCCTGCATTCACCTCCACATCCGCATCTACCCTTCCTCAAGACTCTACTCCTGCCCTCCCACTTACGCCCTCCCGGGGAAACTTCACCTTGACTTTTGAAGGCTGACACTCCTTTATCCCAAACCCATTATTTCCCGTCTGTTCCCTCATTGTCCTACTGGAACTTGCTTCTCTGCTAAAGACAACACAAGCTGCCAATGCATCCTTGCCTTCCTCACACTTTTGCTACCCCAGCTAAACTTTACCATCACCTTCTACAACTTCAGTGGCCACAATGACCATCCACAGGCCTCCACTTTGTTGCAAAAACAAAAAACAAAAAAAATCAAAGAACTACCCCCACACCCAAATGATCTGACAGTAAGTTGCAGACTGAATGTCCCTTACTCCTGTGTGCTTCTGTGCCTATTTCCTACCAATAAGATGCTCTCCTACATAACTGCCCAACCATCAAAATCAGGAAATTCACTTTGGTACACTACCACAGGATCCATTACAATTTTAGTAAATGTCCTAACAATGTAAAGGGAGGGAATCCAGGGCCATGTGTTGATTTACTTGTCATGTTTCTTTAGTCTTCTTCAATCTGGACAAGTTCCTCAGTTAACTCAGATCACTTGTGTCTCCAGGGTTTCTCCACTGTGGAGTGACTCTTTAACCTCCCACCCCCACCCCCGTTTGCATTTAATAAGTATTTTTGTGGAGAGATACTCCGAGGCTCTGTAAATATCCTGTCCTCATCAAATTCTCATCCAATACTTTTAGCATACTTTAAAATGTCCTACCTGAATTAATCAACCAGGATGATTGCCCAATGATTTTTAATGCCATCCTTTCTTCCACATTTATCAATTGACATGCTATTGAAAACAGAACATTCTCTTTTCCTTATTTACTTATTTATATTAGTATGGACTCTAGATTTCAAATTATTCCATCAGTTACAGTCTATTAATGCTTTATTTGATGCTGAAAATGTCCCAGGTTTGGCCAGGAGAGCATCTTCAAGATGGCTTTTATGTCCCTTCCTCATCCTTCTTTGAACACTTCTTTGTGGCACAAAAAAAGATTCCAGGCTCATCTTATACTTTCCCTGTCCCACTGGGAGTCAGCCCTTGTTCCTTTTAGTGAAGCATAGCATGTAGAACCCAAGATCAGGCTAACACCTTGCTTACTGCCACTGGGTATCCCTGCTCCCTGCTCTGTCAGCGGACAGAGGTAGGAAATAAACATAACCTATGAGCTACACTGGAGATGTCCAAAGCCTTGCTCCCATGAAGCAGGAAAGTGTCAGCATCAGTAAAATCTAAGATCCTCCAAGTTGGCTGGTCCCTGTCTTTCTTTATAACTCCACAGCCCCAAGGAGCTATGGCTACAAATGGGATGAGCATGTCCTGCCTCTCAGAGCTCTTTCTCCTCTTCCCATGCCACACACTGGGGTCTGGGAGCTTCTAGTTCCCTCTGGTTGCATCACCCTTCTGGTGTTTGAACTGTGTTTGCTTCTAACTTCTGGCTTCAGATGTGGGCTTTCGGATTCCCTGGGTTCCAGTCCTGCCCCTTACACAGCTCCCAGAATCCAGGACTCAGAATGGGGCAGGCCTAGCAGACCCCTGTGCATCTCAGAGGAGAACTGTCCCATTGAGAATGAACATCAACAAGTATTTATATGTTTTTAATAGTGACAGTCCATTTTACCCTACATTAATCGCTCATAGATTACAAAAGTTTTAGGTAGTATAGCAAAGTGCAGTGTACCTTTTTAGGGGAGTGATATTTTGGTCCCAAGGTCACTTCTCCTCAGCTAATCCTGCATTCTGAGCTTCTTTCCTTTCTCTACCTCTGAAACCACAATTTTCTAAAGGCACCACACTTATTCTTTCCTTTATTGTTCTGCAGAGCTTCCACCCCCAGAATCATCTGTCCGTCTACATAACACAGAAATCACAGACCAATCTTCTCCATCTTCTGTTCCATCCCACCTATTTCAGGGGACTGGCATGGGGGGAAAGACCCACAGGATACATGAAACAGCCATTCATATGGAACATCATTTACGGGCGGGTGACCAGAAGGCTGGCTCAGCCCATTTTAGATTCTTTATTCTGCATTTTAAATTCCTATGGGACTCCCTAGATGATGGATGTTTAATAATGCTGTCAGGCTAACTAGCAGTGATTTTTAGTGGGTGCCCATGAAAAGTCAACACAAAGGCCTACAATTTTGGAACTTAGCACTTTCATTTTTCCAAGGCGGGAGAGGCATATAATAAATATCTCTGACCACGATGTGATGTGACACTAGCTATTAAGGCTCAAGGAACTGATATGCGTGAAATAGTCCTTTATCCATTAACAAGAGTTACAAAATGTCATATTCCAAAAGCTGTGTTGGACTGCAAATTCTATATTCTTTATTTCAGAATAAGAAGATGGCAGAATAGGGAGTTGCATGGCTCACTCTTCATCCAAAAACAGCTAGCAAACAGGCAGAAACTGTCTGAAACAACTGTTTTGGGGCTCCAGAAACCAGGGGAGTATTGCACAGCATCCAGGGAAGAGTGGGATGAATAGACTGCGAAACTGCTCTGAAGGATTGTGAGTAACTCACCAGGCCACAGGTCCTGGTGCCCACCCCCCACCCTTGAGGCGAGCAGCTTTGGTTAGTCCAGTCCATGCCTGGTGGGCTGCTATGGATTAGGTGGATGGAGAAGTCCTCCTGTCCAAGAACAGGGGGTAACACAGCCCAGTACTGATCCAGCAATTGGCCAGGAGAATTTAGATTGCTGGGTTCTGCTGCTTTAGTCCATTGCAGACAGACACTGCTATGGTATCATTTCAACCTGCCTCAGATGCAGAACTGGTAGAAAGCTAAAAATATCATCTTCTTAGGCCGCAGGGAACAGATTGCAGAGAAGCACCATCTGCTGGGCAGGCTAGGAAAGCAGAGCTTCCAGAAGCTCTCAAAAGGGCTTCTTGGCAAAGAGCACTGTCTGCTGGGTAGGCCAAAAAAGAGCAGCCTTGGGGAGCTGAGAAAACAGGCTTTTTGGTGACTTTCCTGACCTTCTTTCCAGGGCCTTTTGGAACTGGTCTGCACGCCCTGTGTGGGTCCCTGGCTCTGTTTTGGCTGGGAAATACTGATGAACCAAGGGTCAAAGAAGAGCCTTAACACAAACCCAATCAACCACAAACTCTTAGGAGAGAGAAACCAACCTTTAGAATAATCTCATTAATAAAATCAGGTGCCCACATTCCAGCAAAAAATTACAAGCCATACATAAATAGGAAGATACGGCCCACTCAAAGGAACAGATTAAAATTTGGAAGAGATAACAGAATTTGGAACAACTAACCAAAGATGTTTAAACAAATCTCCTAAATCAGTTCAAGGAGATGAAAGAAAATATGGCTAAAGAGATAAAGGATATTAAGAAGACACTGGGTAAGCATAAAGAAGAATTTCAAAGCATGCAAAGGAAAATAACAGAACTTATGGGAATGAAAGGCATGAGAGATGAGATTAAAAATATGCTAGAGGCATACGACAGCAGACATGAACAGGCAGAAGAAAGGAGCAGCGAGCTGGAAGGCAGGATGTTTGAAATGAAACAGACAAAAGAACAGATAGAGAAAAGAACGGAAAAAAAAAAAATTAGCAGGGTCTCAAGGAACTGAAGGACAACATGAAGCACACAAACTTTCAAGTCCCAGAAGAAGAAGGGAAGGGAAAAGGGGCAGAAAGAATATTTGAGGAAATGGTGGTTGAAAATTTCCCAACTCTTATGAAAGACATGAATATACATATCCAAGATGCACAATGTACTCCAAGCAAAATAAATCTGAATAGATCTACTCCAAGACATATACTAATCAGACTAGCAACTGCCAAAGATAAAAGAGAATTCTGAAAGCAGCAAGAGAGGAGCGATCCATCACTTAAAGCGATGCTCAATAGGACTAGGTGCCAATTTCTCATCAGAAACCATGGAGGTGAGAAGGGAGTTGTGTAATATATTTAAGATACTGAAAGAGAAAAACTGCCAGCCAGGAATTCTTTATCCAGTGGGACTATCCTTCAGAAATGAAGGGGAGTTCAAAAATATTCACAGATAAGTGGAAGCTGAGAGAGTTTGTTAATAAGAGACCTGCACTACAGGAGATATTAAGGGGAGTTCTGCAGGCTGAAAAGAAAAGACAGGAGAAAGTGACTTGGAGAAGAGTGTAGAAATGAAGATTAACAATAAGGGTAACTAAAAGGGTAAAAAAAAAAAAGAGAAACAAAAATAATATATGGCATATAAAAGTCAAGGATAAAATGGTTGGAGTAAGTACTGCCTTTATAGTAATAACATTGACTGTTAATGGATTAAACTCCCCAATCAAAAAAACAGATTGGCAGAATGGATTAAAAAAAAATGATCCATCTATATGCCTTCTACAAGACACTTATCTTAGGCTCAAGGATACAAATAGGTTGAAAGTGAAAGGCCGGAAAAAGATATTCCATGCAAAGAGTAATCAAAAAGCTAATATTGGACAAAATAGATTTTAAATGAAAAAATATTATAGGTGATAAAGATATTATATATTAATAAAAGGGGCGATCCACCAAGAAAAAATAACAATAATACATATTTATGCACCTAACCAGGGTGCTCCAAAATACATGAGGTAAACACTAGCAAAAGTGAAAGGAGTCATAGACTTCTCTAAAATAATAGTTGGAGACTTCAATACACCATTCTCATCAATAGATAGAACAACTAGACAAAGGATCAATAAGGAAACAGAGAACTTGAATAATATGATAAACTAGACCTAACAGACATATACAGAACATTGCCCCCCAAAACAGCAGGATATATATTCTTCTCAAGTGCTAATGGAGCACTTTCCAGGATAGCCCACATGTTGGATGACAAAACAGGTCTCAAAAAATTTTAAAAAGACTGGAATCATACAAAGCACTGTCTCTGATCATAATGGAATGAAGCTGGAAATCAGTAACAGGCAGAAAATTGAAAAATTCACGAATATACAGAGGTTAAATAATACATGCTTAACAATCAGTGGGCCAAAGAAGAAATTGCAAGAGAAATCTGTCAATATCTGGAGACAAATGAAAACAAGAACAAAACATATCAAAATTTATGGGATGTAGTGAAGGCTGTGATGAGAGGGAAATTTATAGCCCTAAATGCCTACATTTTAGAAGAAAGAGGTAAAATCTAAGGCCTAATTGCACACCTGGAGGAACTAGATAAAGAATAGCAAACTAATCCCAAAGCAAGCAGAAGAAAAGAAATAACAGATTTGAGCAGAAATAAATGAAATTGAGAACAACAACCACAACAACAAAAAAACAGCAAAACCAAGAGTTGATTATTTGAGAAGATCAATAAAATTGACAACCATTAGCTAGACCAACAATGAAAAGAGACAGAAGATGCAAACAAATAAAACCAGAAATGAGAGGGAGGACATTACTACCAACCCCACAGAAATAAAAAAGGTATTAAGAGGATTCTATGAACAACTATATACCAACAAATTAGACAACTTAGATGAAATGGACAATTTCCTAGAAACACAAGAACAACCTACACTGACTTAAGAAGAAATAGAAGATCTTAAACCAATCATGAGTAAAGAGATTGAATCAGTCATCAAATCTTCCAAGAAAGAAAAGCCCAGGACTAGATGACTTCACAGGTGCATTCTACCAATAATTCCAAGAAGAATTAATACCAATCCTGCACAAACTCTTCCAAAAAATTGAAGAGGTAGGAAAACTACCTAACTCATTCTATGAGACCAACAACGCCCTAATACCAAAGCCAGATACAGATACTACAAGAAAATAAAACTACAGACCAATCTTTCTAATAAATACACATACAAAAATCCTCAACAACATACTTGAAAATCGAATCCAGCAGCACAATAAAAGAATTACACACCATTGTCAAGTGGGTTTTATTCCAGGTATACAAGGTTGGTTCAACACAAGAAAATTAACTAATGTAATATACCACATTAACAAATCAAAAGGGAAGAAACACATGATCATATTGGTTGACGCAGAAAAGGCATTTGACAAAATCCAGCATCCTTTCTCGATAAAAACACTTCAAAAGATAGGAAATGAAACTACCTCAACATGATAAAGGGCATATATGAAAAACTCACAGCTATCATCATACACAAAGCTTTCCCTCTAAGATTGGAAACAAGACAAGGATGCCCACTGTCACCACACGTTATTCAACATTGTGCTAGAAGTTCTAGCTAGAGCAATTAGGCAAGAAAAGGAAGTAAAAGGCATTTGAATCAAAAAGAAAGAAGTAAAACTTTCACTGTTTGCAGATATATTTAGAAAGTCCCAAAAAATCCATGACAGAGCTACTAGAGCTAATAAATGAGTTCAGCAAACTGGCAGGACACAAGATCAACATGCAAAAATCAGTAGTGTTTCTATACTACTAGTAATGAGCAATCTGAGGAAGGAACCAAGAAAAAGATTGCATTTACAATAGCAACTAAAAGAATCAAATATCTAGGAATAAATTTAACCAGGATATAAAGGACCTGTATTCAGAAAACTATAAAATATTACTAAAAGAAATCAAAGAAGATCTAAATAAATGTGTTCATGGATTGTAAGACTAAATATCATTAAGATGTCATTGTTACCCAAATTGATTTACAGATTCAACACAATCTCTAACTGCCTACTTTGAAGAAATGGTAAAGTCAAGTATCAAATTTATTTGGAAGGGTAAGGGGCCTTGAATAGCCAAAAACATTTTGAAAAAGAAGAACAAAGTTGGAGGATACTTCCTGACTTCGAAACATATCACAAAACTAAATGGTCAAAACAGTATGGTACTGGCATAAAGACAGGCATACTGATCAATGGAATTGAGTTGAGAGTTCAGAAACAGACCCTCACATCTACAGTCAATTGATTTTTGACAAGACTGCCAAGTCCACTCAACTGGGACAGAGCAGTCTCTTCAACAAATGGTGCTGGGAGAACTGGATATCCATATGAAAAAGAATGAAAGAGGACCCCTATCTCACATCTTATACAAAAATGAACTCAAAATGGATCAAAGACCTAACTGTAAGAACCAGGACCATAAAACTCCTAAAAGAAAACGTAGGGAAGCATCTTCATGACCTTGTGGTAGACAATGGTTTCTCAGACTTTACACCCAAAGCACAAGCAATGAGAGAAAAAATAGACAAATGGGACCACCTCAAAATTGAAGACTTTTGTACTTCAAAGGACTTGGGCAAATGGTGAAGAGGCAGCTTACTCAGTGGGAGAAAATATTTGGAAACCACACACCCAACAAGGGTTTAATATCCAGGATATATAAAGAGATCCTACAACTCAACAATAAAAAGACAAACAACTCACTTTCAAAATAGACAAAAGACATTTTCCCAAAAGAGGAAATACAAATGGCTAAAAAGCACATGAAAATATGTTCAGCATCACAAGCTATTAGGGAAATACAAATCAAAACCACAATGAGATATTATTTCAACACTTACTAGAATGGCCACTATTAAACAAACAGAAAGCTAAAAGGGTTGGATAGGATTTGGAGAAAGAGAACACGCAATCACTGCTGGTGGGGACGTAAAATTGCACAGCCACTGAGGAAGACGGTTTGGTGATTCCTCTGGAAGCTAAGTATAGAAATGCCATATGATCTGGAAATCCCACTACTAGGTATATACTAAGAACTGAGAGAAAGGACATGAACAGACATTTGTACACTGATGTTCATAGTAGCATTATCACAACTGCCAAAACTTGGAAGCAACCCAAGTTGTTGTTGTCCATTAACTGAAGAATGGATAAACAAAATGTGGTACATACGTATGTTGGAATATTATTAACCTGTAAGAAGAAATGAAGTCCTGATGCATGTGACAACACGGATGAACCTTGAGGACATAATGTTGAGTTAAATAAGCCAGACACAAAAGGACAAATAGTGTATGATCTCACTAACATGAACTAAACATAATGTGCGAATTCATGGAGTTAATATCTGGAATACAGGTTACCAGAAGATAAAATGAGGGTAGAGAATGGGGAGCTGATGCTTAATTTGTGCAGAATTTTTAATAAGGTTGACAGTAAATATTTGGAAATGGATAAAGGTGATGGTAGCACATTATTGGAGGTATAATTAATGGCTCTGAATTGTGTGTGTGCTGGTGGCTGAAAGGGGAAGTTTAGGGTCATGTATGTCACTAGAAGGAAAGGTAGAGGATGAAACACAGGACTGTTTAAAACAGTGAACCCTGTTTGTTGTGGAAGATGATGGTGTTGAATGTACAAATATAAGAATGTTCTTCCATGAACTAGAAAAAAAAAGAAGAAATAAGTAAACAGGCACTCAGTCTGACTATTTTTGGGTGTAGAGTCATGAGTTCCCAGTGACCTTCATTTCCAACCTGAATCCATTCTGAATCAAGCCTCCCTTTTCTAGCCTAGCGAGTCCTAACTTTTAGGGGTTACAGACCATCTAAGAAAGTGGCAAGGGGTACTGACTCTCTACCCAGAAAAATGCACCTAGGCCCCAAAATAGGATTTTGCAAATAATTTCATGGAGTTCAATCTCTGCAGCCTCTCTATGAAACCCCAAGTTGAGAACCCCTGTCCTAGGCCAGTGCTTCTCATGTGCTCATGACTCATCTGGGGATCTTCTTAAAATGCAGATTCTGACTCAGGAGGGCTGGGGCAGAGCCTGCGATTCTGCATTTCTAACTAGTGCCTCAGTAACAGCAACACTGCTTTGACTGGCGAGGATCAATGCCCTTTTTCTGTGAAGGAACAGATAGTAAATATTTTAGGCTTTGTTGGCCATACAGTATTTGTTACAACTACTCAACTCGGCCATTATAGCAGAAAGCAGCCAAGGACAATATGTAAATAATTGGGCATGGCTGTGTTCCAATAAAGCTTTATTTACAAAAGCAGGTGGCTGGGTTGGCTTTGGCCCAAGGGCTGCATTAGAAGGCATTGTTTGAAAGCTCGCACATAGAATGTAATAGCGAATCACAAAACTAAGCTCAGTTCTGATTTTCTTAAGGATCCACATTTTATTTTTCCACCAGTTCATTAGCTTCACTTTGTTATTTACTTAATTTACGTTTTTTCCTACTGAACAATTTGTTAGGAACAAGCCATTGTTTCATTTTGCAGTCAACACAATGGGGGTCAGAATAATTCCACATTATAAGCATTTCCTGAAAGACCCTTTGTGGCCTAGTTTTCTAACTCACAGCACAGTTCTATTAACTGACAGCTGACCACATATCAGACATAAAAACAGAAGACATTCTTTCGTCTTCCGAGGGCCACTTTCTCTTCTGGAGGCCGGCTGTCATTTCTTTCACAAGCCTGTCAATGCCAGACTCGGGGTAATAGTCACAAGGGCTGTTTCCCTGGAAACAAAAATTAGGACCTGCACAAGGCTCATCTCTGGCCTGTCCCTTCCTACATGGCAAAAGGTCAAATGCTTGATTATCAAGTGCTTCCTGGGGAGCATCACAAATATAACTGCATTCAACCACAGCCACCTGGCTCCACAGAATGGAAGTGGTTTAGAGGATTTTTTCCTCCTTAATGTCCTGCATTTTAAACCTCAGGCCTGGCCAGGGGCCTTGCCCACTTGCTCTGTGGAAAGGAGTTCCTTGGCAACCATTTCTGAGTGACTGAGAAATCTATTTTCTTTAAATGCCAGGCACATGGTAATGGAAAAGCCAACTCTTGCTAGAAATGATTTAGCTCGATGGTATGTTTCTGGTCATGCTCACTGGTTTCTCAAGTCAAGTATCACCAAATTAGATATTAATTTTTTTCAGGATGGCCTGCTATTGTTTAAAAACCTGTAGAACCCAGGTACCTAGAAAAGCACAAAGTTTAAAACTCTACAGAGCACAAACGATGCTTATCATTTTGTGTGATAGCCAAATGACAAAATTCATGACAAAATTCTGTGATAGGTTGCATCATGTACCCCAAGAACCGCATGTCTTAATCTTAATCCATACCCCAGAGGGTGTGAATCCATTGCAAACAGGACCTCTTGAGCATGTTATTTTTAGTTAAAATGTGACCCAATGGAATGAGGGTGGGTCTTAAACCTTATTACTAGAGGTCTTATTAAGAGAAGAAACCAGAAGCCAGGAGTTGCAGAAGGCCACACAGGATGAAGCCAGAAGTCAGCAGAAACTGAAGAAGAGACAAAAGGAGAGGACATGGCCACGTGACAGGAAGCATAAATATAAGCCAAGGAACCCCAAGGATAGTCAGCAGCCAGCACCAGAACACCACACACTCTGGAGGAAAGCAAGCTTTGCCAATGTTTTGATTTTGGACTTCTTCTAGCCTCAAAATCATGAGCCCATAAATTCCCACTGTTAAGCCAAAACCAGTTAGTGGTGTCTGTGACAGCAGATCAGCAAATTAAGGCACTTCTTTTATAAAATCTCACACAACTGGTCTCTTTGAAATGTTCTTTTATTGTATGTTTGTTTTCTTTTTAACTTTTTTTTCATACAGTTGATTTAAAAAAGAAGGGAAAGTTAAAAAAAACAAACAAACAAACAAAAAAAAAAAACAAGGGAAAAAAAAAAAGATGTAGTGCCCCCTTGAGGAGACTGTGGAGAATGCAGGGGTATTGGCCTACCCCACCTCCATGGTTGCTAACATGACCACAGACATAGGGGACTGGTGGTTTGATGGGTTGGGCCCTCTACCACAGGTTTTACCCTTGGGAAGACGGTTGCTGCAAAGGAGAGGCTAGGCCTCCCTATGGTTGTGCCTAAGAGCCTCCTCCCGAATGCCTCTTTGTTGCTCAGATGTGGCCCTGTCTCTCTAGCTAAGCCAACTTGAAAGGTGAAATCACTGCCCTCCCCCCTACGTGGGATCAGACACCCAGGGGAGTGAATCTCCCTGGCAACGTGGAATATGACTCCCGGGGAGGAATGTAGACCTGGCATCGTGGGACGGAGAACATCTTCTTGACCAAAAGGGGGATGTGAAAGGAAATGAAATAAGCTTCAGTGGCAGAGAGAATCCAAAAGGAGCCGAGAGGTCACTCTGGTGGGCACTCTTACGCACACTTTAGACAACCCTGTTTTAGGTTCTAAAGAATTGGGGTAGCTGGTGGTGGATACCTGAAACTATCAAACTACAACCCAGAATCCATGAATCTCGAAGACAGTTGTATAAAAATGCAGCTTATGAGGGGTGACAAGGGGATTGGGAAAGCCATAAGGACCACACTCCACTTCGTCTAGTTTATGGATGGATGAGTAGAAAAATAGGGGAAGGAAACAAACAGACAAAGGTACCCAGTGTTCTTTTTTTACTTCAATTGCTCTTTTTCACTCTAATTATTATTCTTGTTATTCTTGTGTGTGTGCTAATGAAGGTGTCAGGGATTGATTTGGGTGATGAATGTACAACTATGTAATGGTACTGTGAACAATCGAAAGTATGATTTGTTTTGTATGACTGCGTGGTATGTGAATATATCTCAATAAAATGAAGATTAAAAAAAAAAAAAAAGACATAATGCTGAGCAAAATAAGACAGGCACAAAAAGAAAGATATTGTATGTTACCACTAATGTGAATTCTGTGAAAAATGTACAATGTTTTATACTGTAGAATGTAGGGGACCTAGAGATACAAATTAGTGGAGGAGGAATGATAATCTAATAAGAACAGATAAACTATGGAGGGTAATCTCAATGTTATGGGAATGCTCAGGAATGATTATGGTTTGTAAACTTTCTTGGATATAGTAAGATCATGTTGGAAGCAATAGTTATTTTAGGTTTTTTTTTTTCTCTTATTCCTTTGTTTTCTTAGGGGTTGTTAATTTTCTTGGGGTATGGTAGGAACATGTTGGAAGCAATGTAGTTATTTTAGATTATTTGTTTTTCTTACTCCTCTGTTTTGGACATGGGTTTATTAATTTTCTTGGGGTATGGTAGGAACATATTGGAAGCAAAGTAGTTATTTTAGGTTATTTGTTTTCCTTAATCCATTGCTTTGTTTGAAATGTTGTGGGGTTTTTTTTGGTTGTTGTTTGCCTGTTTGTTTTTAATTATTTGATAAACAAAGTTAAAAAATTGAAAAAAAATCAGTAGAAAAATGGGAGTAAAAACTAAATGACAAATAGGGTGGGATGGGGGGATGGTTTGGGTATTCTCTTTTCACTTTTATTTTTTATTCTTATTCTGATACTTTCTGATGTAAGGAAAATGTTCAGAAATAGATTGTGGTGATGAACGCATAACTATATGATCATACTGTGAACAGTTGATTGTATACCATGGATGACTGTATGGTTTGTGAATATATTTCAATAAAACTGAATTAAAAAAAAAAAAAAAATCTCACACAACTAACCTGAAAAGAGTTATGAACAGAAATGTTGGGAAATCATAAAAAGCAAACATACCTCCATTCTTTGCGTGGAGCAAAAGGAAACCATTCATCATCTCGATTCCATGGAATAAGCCACCCTTGCTGGTATTTTTTTGTATGCTTATTTTTACTGTTGCCTGTGTGTGAGGAATACATTCAGGACTGTAGGAAGTTCACAATACCATTTTTGATCTAGAAGGTTCGCATCCTTTTCTAAATCATTAGCACAAATAGGCCAACAAATTATTCACCATGTGTCTGTCCAATGATTCTGGGGGTTACAAAAGAATAAAAGCAGCAATCCCTTGGGGCTGCAGTAGTATGTGCTTAAAACTTATATCATTTCATTGCAATAAGATGCAATGAAACTTGATTTCTCAAGGGAATGTGCAAAATGCATTTTAACTTAGCGTTTACAGACTCCGACGACCTTTAGATATACACAATGGCCTTGCAAAAAGGCATTTATTCACCTACTCACCCCAGTGATTAACAATTTATGTAGAGCAAGCAACAAAGAGCCTGTTTCATTCATTTTATTTCCTCTGTTCCTCCTGAGGGCCATAAGTGGACATGAGGGCTGAAAACAGTTGGTGACACTGTAAGATTTTTTAAGTAGTAGGGAGGCTGGGGTAGGATTATTTTCCTATTCACTTAGAAAGGAGAGAATTTGGGCTGCGGGACATAAGAAGGGAAATGCTAGAGGTCTCAGATAAAACCTTGTTAAGCATCGAAGACAGCAGAGTGCCAAACCGACAACCAACTCCTCCCGCTGCTCCTGCCAGCTAGACACATGGTACACACCAGTCAGGGCCCAACTCCAACCAACCTGGCCATCCGGGAGCTTCTGTGCTAGAAAACATCAATCTTTCTTTCAGGTAGTTGCTGAAGTTTGAAGTTTATAATCAAAAAGGTTTCTTCCCTTAAAGCAGGTTTTAAGAGTTTTCATATCATTTCATTTTAAATGGGTAAATACATTCTTTCCTGCCTTGAATTTAATTGCACCTTAAAACAACGCTGTTTCATTGAGTTTATGTGAAGTCAATCTTCCACCAAAAGACGGCTAAGGATTACTCCCCTGGAACGCACTCACATACCCCCCACCCCTCAAGAGGCACATTTCCCCTGGCAGAGGCCGTCCAGCTGGCAGTTCCCCAATTAAAACTGTCCTCTTGGAAATCACTTTCATTTGATGAACCTGATCGTAAGCACGCTCACAAACTCAGCCAATGCACACATTTTAATTCTTAATCCAACCATGCTCTCTCCTGTTCTTAGCTTCTCTCTCTCTCTCTTTTTAACAATCCCAACAAGCTATCTTGGAGAGATGCTACGGTGTCATGAAATAAGGAGTCAAAGACAAGGTGCAACAGTCATTTATGAACAAATTAGGGTCCTCCTGTATCCGAGGCCCATATCTCTTCTCATTCAACTCACCGTACCTGTGCAATCTTAAATAAATCAGTCTCGTCTCTAACTCAGGTCCTCGTTTCTGCTACCAAGAGCGCCCTTCTCTACCCCTTCAGCCTGGACAATTCTTTCGCTTAGAGGTTGAGGGAGGGTGAAAGGTGTTCCCAAACAGGCCAGCTTTTTTCCCCGTGTAATCCCATATTTACTGTTTGCTGGAAGGTGAGCCCACGAGTCCCTGCTGCAGCCTCAACACAGAGCCAACACTTGCACACAAAAGGGTGTTCCTCACATCCCAGCAAACTTGTAGAAACTCTTATGAAAGAAGTACCAGGCCGGGAACCATTAGAACTTCTCTCCCCGTCAGTAGTAAGAAAACCAGACCAAGCAATGCATGGGCATTGCAAAGCACTAAACTGCCTGTAGAGAGAACTCTGCTTGAGCAGAGCCAGGCCCCGGACCCTGAAAACTGACCAGCCTGGCTTTGAATCATGACTCTTGTCACTGATTAGCTATGTGACCTTAGGCAAGATTTTTAGCCTTACTGAGTGTCAGTTTGTAAAGCAGGGACATGCACACCTACCTCAAAATATTGCTTTGAGGGTTATACGGGGGTAACGAGTGAAGTCTCCAGCCCAGCACATATAGCTGCTCAATATCACTGGTGCCCCTGCACACCATTTATGGTCTAACTTCACTACTGGGAGCAACCGCAACGTGGCCAGCAAAAAAACAGAACTTCTATAAATAAAGAAAGAAACAAAGTGGAGAGAAAAGCACAAGAAAGAGGTACCAGAACAAAGTTTACGAGCAAAAATACATCTAAAAGGGCAGCAAAATTTGAACACATAATCAAATCAGGGCTTTGCTAAAAGTGATATTTCCATTTGCATGGGCCCTGAGTTTGCAGCTCATCTGAAACCATCTCAGCATCACACCATAACATGCAGCTCTATTATAAAAAGGTTTGGGAGAATTTCATTCAGAGCTGGTAAAACCCTAGCGAAAGTCTCTTGGCTAGGAGAAAATGTTCCACAAGTGTCCCTAAATCTGTTAACTATGCAAAAGTGGTTTTGATTCATTGGAAAATATAGGCATTGCATATTCTACTTTGAAGCCTACTCTCAAAATCACCGCGACAATCATGGCATAAATAATTCTTTTTCTTAAAGCACACACCTCAGAGAAAGCAAACCACTAAGGGTGATGTCATTTGAAACTTGAAACTTAAAGCCATCATTTGAACATTGCCAGCTGTCACACACCTGAGACCACCACTTGGGTTTGTAACAGATGTCTCAATCAAAGTTAACGTGTCCAAAACAGAGTTCTTGATCTCCCCCAATCCACCCCCAAACCTGCTCTTCCCAGGCCCTCCCCCTCAGGTGATGGCAACCCCATCCTGCCTGTCACTCAGGCCAAAACCCGGAATTACCCCACGCCTCCTTCTTCTTGTGCATCTCCTGACACCCTAACCCCACCCCCCCAGCCCACCTCCCAAACGCCTGGAACCCGCCCAGTTCTCACCAGCCACCGCGACCACCCGTGTGACTGCAATCCCCCCGGGGCTTCCTCCCTACCACAGCCGGGAAGATCCGGTTAGGGGAATGTCAGGGCACGGGGCCCTCTCTCGAGCCCTGCAGCAGTCGTTCATTTCCCAAGAAGTTCCAAGGGCCATGGGGCCCTGCCCCACCCGGCCCACCCTGGGCCTCCGTGGCCTCCTGCTGCCCACCTGGCTCCCTGGGCTCCAGCCTCGCACACACACCCCCTTGGTACTCACTGTCCTCTGTTGGAAGGCTCCCTGCTCAGAGATTCGTGAGTCCTTCTTCACCTCCAAGTCTGCGCTTGAATGTCACTTTCTCAAGAAGGCCTCCCATGCCTGCCTTTTAAAAAATTGCAGTGCCTTCCCAGCTTCCCCTCTCCCCACTTTGTTGGTCATTTTTCTCCAGACACTTATCAACTTCTAAAGCCCTGCGTGATTTACCCATTTTATTTTGCTTAGCATCACCTCCTCCCTCTGCGGAACATAAGCTCCACATGTGTTTTACTCGGCGCTGATTCCCCAGCATCTAGAATGGTGCCTGGCACACAGCAGACACCTGATTTCAAAAATCTGCCAGCAAAGCCCTGCAGGGCGGTGGGAGGGAGGGACTATCAGTAACCCTGTCCTCCATCTCTCTCTCTTTCTCTCTCTCTCTCTCTCTCTGCTCTGAAGTTCTGTATGCTTCTCAATATTTTTGTAAGAGGTATCAGTGCTTCCACAATATTTTTGACCATTAACAACTGTACCACATGTTTGAACCATTCCATATCCTAAGAGAGAAGCTACAAGATTTGTAATGATCCAGCCAAAGGAAAAAAATTCAATATCCCTCTTCTACCACCACCTTCCCCCAGATAAAAGCTTGGAAATCGGTAACAATAGCAAGTGGCATCCATGTGCTTCCCATCTTAATAAACGGCGGATCCAGCCTGTTTAGGGTCTCAGCTGGAAACAGTTGTACTCATTCAGGGTATTTGAGGAACGTCTGTGGTAGGGGCTGTGGGCAGGTCTGTGGTCTGCGCAAGGTTAAGGGAAGCCCTTCCCCAGCCCAGGGCTGAGGGGCCAAGGCAGGGAGCTGTCACCAGGATCAACAAAACTTGTGCCTTGGAAGAGGGCCTGCCCCACAGGTGCACAGGAAGGGAAATGCGGCTGGCAGGGAACGGGCAGGGACAGGGACGGGGGTGGGTGATGGAGGGGAATATCCTGACCCCTCTGTCTCCTGTCCTTCAATCTCCTCCTGACAGTAGCGAAACCCAGTCTAGTGTGAGAGGGCCCAGGAGCTGGCCGAGGCGGTCCCAGAGGCCAGAGAAGACTAGAGGCAGGGACCTGCAGGGGTGAGTACTACCCCGCACCCTCTGTTGGTCAGTGGAGATCTGGAAGCTTGATCAGTTCAGCGAGAGCATGGAGGGAAGCATAGAGGGGCAGTGAGCTTTCCTTACTTCCCCTCACCGTGAGCCCACTGGGGCTTAGGAGCCAAGTCTGGGTCAGCCAAAGCTGTGGCTATCTCACTCCACTGAAGGGAGATGGATGGAATATCAGGGAAGTCCTGTCCCACGGGGGTTCACAGCTCATAACCCTAGTACTAAAGCTCTTGTCCCAAGGGTTTCTCAGTACCCAATACTTACAAAAGCCTGAGACATAACTGCTATGTTATATGGCCGCAGAGTTTCTTTTTTAGAAAATCTCTACCTTGGCTACCATGAAGTTCACCCTGAGGATTTTCCCCTAGACCCATAATTACAGTTTTTAGGATCTGGCTCCTTTTTCTAAAGTTATTGCAAGTGCATAACATGTGACCAGTTGCTGAGCTGACACCTAGAAAGTTCTAGGTGCCATTAGCACCATCCTTCCCGACAATCATGCAAAGAGGTGTTGACTGCAGAGTGGAAGCAACTTGCCCAAGGTGACCACAGAGCTGGCGCCAGAGCCTGTGAAGCTTACCACATGTGAAAGGAAATTTTAGAATTTAATCCGAATCAAAAATTCTTAAGCCTCTCGTTTCAGATTACCCAAAACAAATGGATCTCTCTTTCCCTCATCAATTAATTTGGAAGTATGTACTATGGGCATTGAGTCCTCACTGAATGAGTTTGAGGAGCAACTGGCTTCTGGACTCAGTTTTATCAATGATTTACTTTGTGACCTGATGCAAATCTCAATTTCCCAGCTGCTCAGTGTCCCTGTCTCTAAAATAAATATGGTACCTCCTCATCCAAACCAGTCAGGGACTGTCTCAGTCTCCTCGGGCTGCATCAAAAAGTCCCACAAGCCGGATGGCTTAAAGCAGCAGACATCTGTCTCATAGTTCTGGAGACCGGATGTCTGAAATCTGCAGGGGAGAGACCTTCCTCGCCTCTTCCCAGCTTCTGGTGCTTGGCTGGCAGTTCTCTGGGACTGCCTCAGTTGTCACGTGGCCTTCTCCCCCGTGACTGACTCCCCTTCTTATAGGGACAACAGTCATGCTGCATTAGGGCCCATACTAATTTAGTTTGGCCTCATCTTAACTAATCACACCTTCAAAGACCCTATTTCTAACTGAAGTCACTCATGGGACCAGGGGTTAGGACTTCACTCAACCCATGACGGGGACGTGTTGGGGTGACACAGCTAATCTACTTCCTCTGTCGCTTTTAGAGGCTCTTATCTCCCATCATCCTGTGGATTTTTGCTCGAGGCAATAATACAGCATTGCTGAAAACAATTATGATTCAGATCTGTCTGGATCAGTCAACCATCCACTGGCAAGCTGGGTGAACTTGGGCAAGTTACTTAACCTTTCTGGGCTTTAGTGTCCCTCTCGGCTGTAAAGTGTGAAAGCTTAAAAAGCACTGCCTCATACAGCTGCTGATGATAAAATGAGAATACACATGCAAAGCCTGTAGCGTATCTTCTGGCATAGAATAATCACCCCAAAGCATGCTGCTATTAATATCATCTTCATCATGATACTCACTGTCATTTTTCATATGCAATTTTAAGTGAAACCAGTGAAAGAACAAAATGTCTTTGTGCATTCTCTAGATTTATTCTACATCCTCAAAATAATTCTTTTTCAGGTTTTGAAAAGAAGAGTTAAAAATAATACAAGTAGCAATTATGATCACCACAAAACCTGATTAAGAGTTCTAATAGCTAATAAAACCCAAGTTCCTGAAAGGCAGACCAAGCTACATATACTTGACTAGAGTACAAAAACTGCATGCCCAGGGAATCTTGGAAAAAGGGGCTTTCAGTTTAGATCATTTTCAGTGAAAAAGGTATAAATTCATAACAGTAAGGTAAATCTGTTCCTGAACACTACCCTGAAACAGGGAGGTTAAAAAATATACCGTTTCATGGTTTACCCTAATTACTTCTTTGAGCTCAGGAATCTGGTGAAAACTTGCTCAAATTCCTACCCCGCATTAGCACTGTGTTTGTGGTAGATTAAATTATGTACCCAGTATAGACATGTTCTTAGTCTCAACCTGCATTCCTGTGGGTGTGCACCCACTGTAAATAGGACCTCTTGAACATGTTATTTTTAGTTAAGGTGTGGCCCAGCTGAATGAGGGTGGGTCTTAATTCATGTTACTGGAGAGATCGAGAAATAGGAGAGGAGCCAGAAGCCAAAACCAGAAGAGCAGAGAAAGGGGAGGACATGGCCCTAGGATGCGAGGCAGAGATGCAAGCCAAGGAAGCCCAGGGATCGCCGGCAGCCAGCAGCGGAATGCTACGGGCTCCGGGAGAAAGCTAGCCTTGCCGATACCTTGATACGGGACTTCTTTTAGCCTCAAAACCATGAGCCAATAAATTCCTATTGTTAAGCCAAAAGCGGTTTGTGGTGTTTGTGACTGCTTTCCTGGCAAACTAGGACAGCACACCTCACTCTTAGAGACCCAGGAGGCCCCACCTGGCCAGGGACCATGCAGCCCCAGGAGGCAGCACAGCACCGGCACGGGGAAGAGCTCGATAGATGTCTGCGTTGATGCAGGATTGACCTTATTGCCAGTCAGATCCATGAACCACGTCCAGGCTACTGGGGAGCCACTGGGCACACAAGCCACGTGCCGAGGACTTTTCTCTACCTTGTCACCATCACCTTCTGATAGCCACAATGATACGAAACAGCTTGTGATCTTATTCTGCTAACTTCCAAATAAACCATTTGAGAAATTCTGGTCTTACATTTCTGATCCATCAGAAACTTTCCTCGCCCAATCCCTCCCCAACCACTTTGTACCAATGATTTTAAATCGAATGTTCAAACCATTCACATTCTTGACAAGAGTGTGTACTTTGGATAAACACCATCATACCCACAGCATAGTTCCTAGGAATAGTTGGTACTTAACAAATATTTGTTGAAGGGAGGGAGGGGGTAAAGGAGAAAACACTTCCCAGCCAAACTGCCGAGCTGTCCCAGCTTCAGGTGTGAAGAAGTGGCAGAGAGAGGCCAGGATGGAACAACTGGGACCCTGCCAAGCCTTCCACACGCCTTACCAAATTCTTACAACAACCCCATGGAAAGGTATTTTATTTGCCCATTTTACAGTTGAGGAAACTGAGGCACAGGTGGGTTAAATAACTTCTGGAGTGTCCTCCAGATGGTAAGTTCCAGAACCAAGAGAAAACAGTCCAGAGCTACACTCTAGTACCCCTCTACTGTCTGGACACCCACATTCACCCAGGGTGACCTTAAGAAAGCCAAGTATCAATGTTTCCATTTTATGGATGAGAAAACAAAATCCAATTGGTTAAAGGCCAAGTAAGGAGTCACATGGTGCTAGAGCCAGTTACCTCTACTTGGTCACTACCTTAGAGACCTAGAAAATAAAGACCCCTCACTGTTCTTAAACATGAATATGATAAGCTTATTCTACTGACTTTCCAGCCTCGATCCAGAATTCCCACTGAAAATGCAATAACATCTGCATAGCGCCTTGTGATTTACAGGAACAATTTTATCTGTGATACCTGCTCGTAACATACTTAAGACAGATAATATCACCTGCCGTCAGGGCTCCAGGGCCCTCTCAGTGACAGGCAGCCCAGAGCTGGCCATGGGCACACACCGTCGCAGTACAGGGCACCTGGGGCAGGCCCCAAACGCACAAGCAAGGCAGCGAGGGTGGTTTTCAAAGATCACAGCTTCTGGCAGTAGTGATTCCAGAGGAAGAAATTGCAAAATGATTATTTTCTCCTCCAAACAGGAGACATGAGGACATATTATATAAGTAAAAACAATAATTGTCCATTCTCGAGGGGCTCAACCTTTTGAGGAGAAAACCTTGACATCTTCCTTTTGTCTCCCCTCACTAATGCTTTTTAAAACCTTTGGGCAATAAAAGGAGAAAAGCATTTGCTTATCTAGGCTGTATTTGTCATCAAGACACACCAGTCTGCAGGAGTGTTGGCCAACCAATTCTTTTTATCTCTTGTTGGAAACACACCATAGCTCATAAACTGCTCTGTGTGTGTCACTGAAAGACACAGACAAATTGTGTGGTATATCAGAACTGTATTTTACGCATGATTTTTCTGTAAACCTAAAGCTTCTCTAATTTATAAAATAGTAAAAAAAAAAAAAAGACACAGATAAGAGTCCTCAATAGAGCATTTGTCCAGATGCAAAAGGAAACCTAGATCATCAAAGTTTGTCAAAGAGAACTGATTTATAAGCTTGCTTAGCAGACACAATGGCTCTGCAATGATTCTCAACCTCAGCTAGGCACTGCAATCACCTAGAGAGCTTTAAAAAATACCCAACGCTTGAGTTCCACCTCCAAAATTTCTGATTTAATTATCCTGGTGTGTAGCCTAGACATCAGACTTTTAAAAGCTCTCCAGGTGATTCCAACACCTGACCAAGGCTGAGAACCACTGGTAGAGAATGTCAAGTGCACACCTGCCTGCTCCCTTAAAGACTGACTCACAGGTGCTAGCTATCATGAACAATTTTGCAATGAGTTATTTAATAACATGGGTTTAAATTTTCAGACACTATCTTTTCAGAAGTCCCTGTGATTGTTCTTCTGGTCTTCCTGACATAGACTGATCACCTTAACTTGGAAATCTATATGAATATAAAAATCCCTTTAAAAAATAACAGCATCTATATAGCACTTTGAGATTTATAAAATATATAAGGTTCAATGTCACATTTAACCATTACAAAAGCTATGCAGTGGGTAAGTATAAAAGTTTTCTGTTGCAATGAGTTCCCACCACTTAGTAGCTGAAAACAGCAGGAATTTATTACTGTACAGTTCTGGAGGCCAGGAGCTCAAAATTAGTCTCCCTGGGGTAAAACCAAGGTTGAGATAGGGCTGGTTCCTTCCGGAGACTCTGAGGGAGGATGTGTTTCCTCATCTTTTCCTCTAGTTTCTAGAAGCTGCCTGCACTCCTGGGCTTGTGGCCCCTTTCCTCACATCACTCCAGCCTCCTGCTTCCATTGTCCCAGCTGTCTTCCTCTCTCCTGTCTCCTCCCTCCCCTTTAAGGACCCTGATGATGACATTGGACTCACTTGGGTAATCTAGGATCATCTTCCCATTTCAAGACCCGTAACTTAATCATATCTGCAAAGTTCTTTATGCCAGGTAAGGTGACATATTCACAGGTTCCGGGGACATCTTTGGGGGCCATTATTCAGCCTAGCAGAGCCAGGCAAACATCACCACCATTTCTGCCATGCCCATTCTACCTGCTCAACACCCCAGTTTCCCATTGAAGAAACTGAGGCTCGGGGCTGCATGACTTGTCCAGGGCCCACATCTGGGGCAAGGCAGAACTTAAACCTGACTTTATAACTCCAAGCCCCACTTTCTTTTGGCCACTCCTTGTTACCTCCTAGTGATAAGGTGATGCTTGCAATATTTTTTTCGTTCCTAGGTTTTCACTCTACGGCTAATGAGTAGTGTTCTCACTCTGCCCCAGTTATCAGCTGTATTCCTCAGCCAGCAGATACCAAGCAGAGGCTTCTGGTTCCATCCACCATCACAGGTGCCTGCCTCAAGCCAGACCTTTCCCAATGGTCCAAGAGAACCGATAAGCCCACTGAAGCAGCAATCCATTACACTGACATTGTATAATTAGTCGTGCAAGAAAGTATATGGGGAAAAAGCAAACTCCCAGTTTTAGGAGTGCAAAACAATCTGAACATACTAAGCCATATACAGACACACCAACAGTCCCAAGGAAAATTTATAATGGGTGACATCCACATCCTCCATGTTAAAACAGCCTATTCGGAATTACATGGGAAACCATCCTCTCAGAGGCGTTCCATGGTTCACTTCTCTCTGTCTCTCAACTGGGGGAACAAAACAGAGCTGAGTCTGTCAGTCATCTTCTGGAATGTGTATTGTTTTAGTTGGGGCTCTCAGGAGATAGCGGGAAAGGCTTCCTACTATGCAGGATATTCTAACATGATGGTCACACTTGTGACGAAGTCTTGAGATTTCACCTCTCCATCCTCTCACTAGCACATCAGGGAGAAAAGAAAACAGTGCTGGATCACAGCCACTTTAACAATGGGAGAAAGTAAGCAAGCCAAGCAAAATCTCACTGCCAAGCTTGTACCTTGCCTACATCTGTGTTCAAGCTGATGTGAACGTGGTAGGGGAGGCGGCAGCAATGCCACATCAGAATGCAGCTGGTAAACTTCGGATAACTCATCAGTTCTGTCTCCAAAATTATTAAATAGGAAATAATGCTTTTAAAGGTCATGTAGAAGAATTCGATCAACCAGTATAGTATATTTTAACTATGCTAATGGTAGTGAGGGAAGAGGTAGTTGCTGGAATGTTTTGTGACCTGTGTTCATGTCAAATCCATGCTCTGAAGCTATCATCTTACACAATTCTAACCAGTTTTGGAAGTCTAAGGGACAGCAAGGCTTCTTGACTTTCAGGAAAGAGTCAGTGCTTTGGTTACTAACTCAGAAAAGCAAACCAATGTATTTTTTAGAACTTCTCAACAAGGGTGGAATCCTAAGGGAATTCTGGTTTACCAAGACTCAACCATAAAAATGTATTCCATGAATTCATTATTTCGGCAATATCATAGCCTCAAAATTAAATGGGATAAACAAAGAGAGCACACCTGGTAAGCATTAATTACTTAACATACTTTAATATGGCCATTAGCTGCTTCCCTATATCTAGGTATTTAAAGAGCCCTGGGTTCTGGTCCTGTCTCTACCCCTAACTAGCTGTGAAACCCTGGACTGGTCCCTCAACTTCTCGGAGTCTCGGGGTTCTCTTCTGCAAAGTGAGGGGGTTGGGGAGATGGCCTCTAACATCTCTTCCAAGTCTAACTCTAAAAGCTTCCAAAAGATTCATTATCAAAATGTATTGGCTGACATCTATCGGAAATTAGATTCTAATTGAGTTGGTGAGTAAAAGTGAAGACAATGAAGCTGACATTCAAGACTCTAAAAAATCTAAAACATCTAAGATGAGAACAACAGAGTGAAATACTCAGCAAGTCCTTCTTCTGGGAGAGTGGTGGTTCCATCACTGAGATACTCACGGGTGACACGCACGAGTTTATGTCAAAGATCCCTGTGCAGCGACACTTATCTACAGGAGAGTCTCCTTCGTGCCACCAGCAGCACTCAGAGCCTCCCACGCACCGGGTAGGGACAGGGGAGGAAGGACAGCCGTGGGATGTGGGGTCCCACACGAGCATGAACACTAGGGGCCTTCTGGCCACTGGGAGTCCCACACAGCCTTCAAGGTCACCCTGATCTGAGAATGGCTCTTCACTAGAGCTGGAAACTGGAGTAACAAGGAGACTTGCTACTCTCTTTCCCTGATGTCAGATGTTACGTGTCCTTACTACGGGTGGGGAAGGGAGGTGGGAGTCTAACCTTTGTCATCTCGAGGGTCTGCCCAATTAGCCATGCAAAATGAAAAGTAGATTCACAGGAGCTGTTGCCCTCTCTCGGGATCTACTTCCCTGAGCAGCTCCATGTAACAAATGTGCTAGCTTAAGTGGGAGCAAAGAGGAAAAAAGTGACAGGAAAATTGAGGGCTGGCTATAAAACTCATCTTCAAAAAGCTGTAATTATCACAATAGTGTCACCTCAGCATTATTTACAAATGTTCTTATGCACCTCCTCTCATAGCCCTCATCTAGATAGACTACCATTACCCAGGAGAGGTTTTTAAATTAGGTAGTAAAACAAAGAAAACCCCACATTTTTCAATCAAAACTCTGGAGTGAATGTAATTAAAATACATGCAGGAGAACAGGCATAAAAGAGAATCTGACATTTTACCTTTGTGGAGTCACATACCTTACTCATTTGATTACCCTCAACCCTGTAAGAAGGGGAAAATGTAGAAATTTTCTATTAAAAAGTGAGACTCGAGGAAGTCAAGTCAGGACAAAACCTTCTCACACCAAATTTCTCATTTCCGTGCCGTCTCTAGGACACCACCCTGTGTCCTCATGAATTTATTTTCATGGCGAAACTAAAATATTTGGAGATATCAAACGCTGTCAAATATTTTGCCTAGGATTTGCCTTTGAACCTGTAGAGCCTCAGAACACTAGGTTCAAATCCTGCCGAAACGAATTAAATTTTCGGTAGCCACAGCAATGTTGTCTCCTCAACAAGCAGCAACAGGCAAGAGAATGTTTGTTCCCCACCATCTGTCGTTAGACTGGAGTTCTTCTCCTAACCTACTGTTACGTCTTTCAAAAGGATCAAACCAACCTCAAGTTTCGCAGCCAGGTTCTGATTGTGCAGGAGCACAAAAGGAGCAAGTAATTCCGCACTACAGTCCTGTATGTTCCAGAGGTCTGGAGAGCAAGCAAAAACTAAGACCGTGGACCTTTGTACCTCCCATTTTTGGGTGAATGCCATATCACAAAACCCTTTTCTGCCTCGGCTCCATTAATCAATAGTCATTTAAAGTAAATTCGTCATGGAAAAATACAAGCACCTCCATTCAGTGGAGTTTTCCAACATAACACACTTGCCCTGTAAATATAAACAATCAGGTAGGTGAAACAGTGCAACTCTAAGTCTCCGCTGAGGTGGTGGGGATGAGTTTAGTGTGATTTTTGGAACTTCTCTGCTACTAAATGAACTAGTAGAAATAAATGAAGCAGGGCTAAGATCCTGAGTGGGACTGGGGAAGGCAATTTCCCTGACCCAGACTTGGGCTGCCCCAATCTGGAGCCTGGTTGCCACCGCTCTCTTCTCAGCCCCTGAAATCACCCCCTCCAGCCACCTGCAGGCTCACTCCAGCCCAGCTCCTAGGACCAGCTCTAACTTAGGGAGAGACGTGTGGGTTAGGTCTGGGTAGCACCCTGGGACTCCACACCAAGTTCCACCAGTTGCTGCTGTGGCCCTGACCTCCTGCCCAGGGCTCCTCCACCCTCCAGAGGTGTCTGGTCCTTCTGCCTGCCCCTCCCTCCCCCAAGCCCCCTGGGCCCATTTCCGGGGCAACCTGCATCCTAGGGCGGGGATCTGTCCCTGAGCTCTGGTGACTCCTGGAAATATTCCCGATACTGTCTCCTGAAGACTCCCCATAGCAACCGGGCACCCCAAGGGCCACCCCAAGCACCCCACTCCCCAAAGGCCTTTCCACTGCCATTCTTGGTGGCTGCAGCCCGTCCACTGTGCCTGGCAGTTCGCCTCTCACCTCCAGCCCTCCCAGGCGAGCCCTCGGTGCTCCTCCCCACGGGCCCCAGAAGACCAGCGGCAACTCCCCTGACCCTCTGCATCTTAGACCTTGTTCTTGCCTAAATACCCCTGTGCAAGCCTAAAATCTACTCATTCCGCAGAGATAAAGCAAGTGTGGGGCTGTCCTCATCATACCCACCCCTCCCTCCATTCACTTGAGGGCTGCCAGCGGCTTGCATACAGTAACCTATTAATTGCTTTGCAGGCATCATGATGCAGCAAATTTCACTATTTTCACAGAGTTGAGAAAACTGAGATCTCATTTTAGAAAGAAATGTGCTTAAGGTCAGTCAGTAAGTCTGCGGCAAAACTGGGACTAAACTTGGCGTCTCCTGAACCTAACTTCATTCCTACTACAGGATCATATTTAGGGGGCACTCTGGTTCTTCTGCACGGGCCGTGCCAACCACGGACACTCTAACCCACAAGGGTCAATGCACATCCCTCGGCCACCACTGTAGCTTGGCCAAGACCCTCCCACCGGGGGCAGCAGGGGCAGCTCTCGGGGTCCCAGGCACCAACCCCGTGCCCCACCATTCAGGAGTGCCCAGTACTCATTACTCCTCGCAGACTGGAGCAGGCATGGAGCACTTGCCCAAATTCCCACCTCAGTGCTTGTGATAAAAACAACTGTTTCAGACAAAACTGGAAGGACTTCTGTACGTCCCACCAGTACCATCCAAGCTTCTTGGTTTCAGGCTCAGTGGACTTAAGTGTAAGAGGCAACAGAGCATGACAGAGCTGTTTTGGTGCAAATTAAAACTCTAAGTTGCTTCAGAAGTATACAAGCACCGTATCTGGGGGCTCCATGACATAGTCACTAGAGGCACAAGGCACAGCCAAGATTTCCGGAAAGAGTTGGGGGAGCCTACCCCGAAAATGGGAGACACCCAACATGGTGTATTCCAAAAAAAATGAGAATGAAGCTGCGGCATGAATGAGATAAAATCCCCTTGGGGTGGGTGGGGGTGGCGGTGGAGGCAGAGAGACTGAGCAACTGAGGAATCAGAAAAACTTCTCTGTTTAGAAGACTCACCGAAGAGGAAAGAGAAAATGTCTGTTCCGTGCAGGGGCACTTTCCCAGCCCTTGGCCACCTACCTGGTTGAAGTGGAGGAGGACGAGGCCCTGTGCTCCTCAGAAAGAACCTTCCACCCCCTCAGAGGCTAGAAGCCAGACATTCTATTTAATTCACGTCCTAAGTAGTGGAAGGAGGAGGGTGGAATGTAGGAACCGAGCCTTGTTTTCTCCCTTTTAATATAGAAATTCCTGCCTCTTCCACCCCTATTCCCCTATTTCATTTCTGCCTCCTACGTTCACAGAAAAGTACTGTGTTTTTGAGTCCAGGGGCTCACTTATCCTCACAACAATCTGTGTGGCAGGGAAGGAGGGCAGGTATTTGCACCCCCCATTTTACATGTGGAAACTGAGGCTCAGGCAGGGTGAGAGGCTGCCCACAGCCAGGATGATCCTCCTGTAAAGAACTTCAGCTGACAAGGCTTTTAAAAACAGGTGGGAATAAATAGGGTGGTATACAGGAATCTGTATTTTATGCATGATTTTTCTGTAAACCCACAACTTCTCTAATTAAAAAACAAATAAACAAACAGGTGGGGTGTAAAAATCAGCCCTAAATATCGTCTGTTAAAAAAAAAAAAAAAAAAAAAAAGACAGGTTAAACAAAAGTTCTAGTCATCATGCATGTCCAAAATAAATCAAATTTGTCAGCATTAAAAACACCCGCTCTTGAAAAGCAACCCCTTTCCGTTTTTCAGTCATTCAGGCAACCCTGCTATGCAGTCACAGTCTATGGAGAGGCTGATTCTCCCACCTGCTTTTTACATTCACGTATCTTTGGGGAAATAATTGAACACATTTCCCAGGCTTGAAATGAAGGGTTGGTCTTTGCCGTCTTTCTCATGCTTCCAAATCTTCAAGCCATCTTTATGAACCAGCTGGCCCTGGACTCCCCTGCAGTGTGTGTTTCAGATGCTGCAGCACTGATGGACTTGGGTCCAGCAGCATGTAATGACTGAACGGACGCTGGCTTTGAAGCAACACTTGATAAGGGGCAAGAACGCAGAGCCAGAGTGGGCCGGTAGGTGTCTGAGACAAAGATGGCACTGAAAGGGTTAAGCAGGAAAACCCTGAAGATGGGAAATTGGGTGGAGAGTTCCAGCTTTAATCATCTGCTTTTCCCATACATTTTAGTCTTTCCTCTTCTGGAAAACACCTAGTCACTGGTCACCAAGAAAATATACCCCAAAAACCTGCAGCCAAGATGTTCGGCTCACATCCCCCCATCCCTACCACCAACCATTCTGGGAAATTACATCTTATGAAACAACATTCCACATTTTATCAGCTTGAAAATATTAAACAACATGGCTAAAAAATTTTAGGGTTTATTTTTCAGATCTAAATGTCCACTTATTTCAAAAAGAATTAGTGGTTCTCTGGGTTTAGTAATGTTTAATTCATTAAGGATAACTACAGCTCTAGAATTTGAAAGGAAATTGCTTCCAGGATAAAATTAAATACAAAACTCTAAGCAGTGATTCATGGCTGTTCCCATCTAAATTACTAACCCATGTGACCAACCTGGTTGGCAGCACAAAAAAGCAATGCTATTTTCCCCATGTGCCTTTATATACTTTGCTGAATTGTTTTGTAAACTGCCTAAACCAAAGTCTTAGCTAATCCCCTACTAGCAGCCTCCATTCCATTGTGGCATTTGGTGTTTAGAGCCTCTGCTGCTGAAAAGAGGTTCCTAAGGGACTAATACTTCGTACCAGAGAAAAGACTTCTCTTGACATTAAAGCTTAGACATATAGCCCAATGGACTTCCAAGGAAACATTTTAAATTGAAGGCAAATATCCCTATGATTTCTGTCCCCAACCTCTCCAACCACCTGCTCAAAGAATCTTGCAGAAAGCCCTAGAAATGGCCATTTTCTCCCCGCTTGCGAGGACTGGGAGTCAGCTGAGCTGCAGTTACATATCTCTCTTTCAGAACAATCAAGCACCCATATAACCATGTATTCCAGAAGATAATATAATGCTTCCTAAATGTCATCAAGCCCAGGCTATTCTGCCTCCTAAAATTTCTCTCATGTCTGTTCCTACATTCCTAGAATGTCTGGGAAGCAGGCAGGGGAATTTCTGACCATGTATCCTCCAGTCCCAAAGCAGCCCAGAGGATGATGCTCTGTACCCTGGGAAACACTACGCTGGTCCTCACAGAAGCCCTTCAAACGCACCTCCCAGCCTCCAGTTTCTCCCCACTCCAGCCCACCTGCTTCTAAGCAGCAACTCTGACCCTGGGCAGCCCTCAGAGCACTGCTCCCTGGGTCGGTACTGTGCCAGGTGCTTCCAACGGGGACCGTCTCTCACACAGCTAGGAGGAAGGCACCCATATCACCGCCACAGCACAGACCACAAGACAGGCCACAGAGGTCCCAAACGACGTGCCTGAGTACCAGGCAGACCAGGACTCAGACCCCAACTTCCTCCCAACTGTCTGTGCTTCGAACCATCTGATCATGGCACACCACAGCCGCAAGTACTTGATTCTCTATTCCAAGGGGCTGAGGCCCACACACCCAGCAGGGTCTACTGGTTCGCTCAGAATTTGGTTGCACGGCCGGCTCATCTGACCCACATCCTCTGCCCCATCTACCCCTGCCTTAGTCTGCCAGGGCTGCTGGACCAAAGTCCCACAAACTGGGTGGCTCAAAGCATTGGGAATTTATTCTCTCAAAGTTCTAGAAGCCAGAAGTCTGAAATCAACTTGTCGGCAGGGCCACACCTCCTCAAAGTCCACAGGGAACTATCTGTCCCACACGTCTTCTAGCTGGCGGTTGCTGGCAATCCAGGTGTCCTCCGCCTCAGTCTGTGTCCAAATGTCCTCTCCTTATAAAGACCCCAGGCATAGCGATCAGGGCCCACCTGGATCCACCTGGCCTCATCTTAACTAATCACATCTTCAAAGACCCTATTTCCAAATAAGATCATATTCACGGGACTGGGGATTAGGACTGGAACCTGTTTGGGGGAAACACAATTCAACCTATAACAACACGTTACTCCAGTTTCTCCAACCATCTGCAGTCTCCCTTTGCAGATGCAGTTCTGTGGCCTCCCCTCCCTGGGATGGCTCTCAAGCCCCGCAGTTCTCTTCTCCCTCCTGCTCCTCCCACAGAGGCCACACTCACCCTGTGGTCATTGTTGATTCCTTCTCACTGCAGGTGTGGGTGCCTGGCTCCTCCTCGGCCCGGGGACCTCAGGTGATGTCCCCGGCCACCGCTGAGCAGGGGCGTGGCTGGATGGTATCAGATAAACCAGATGCGTGGCACAGAGAGCCAAGATTAACAACCACAACTCACGATAATCAGTTAAATGCAAAAATAACACTCCAAAGCCCATACAATGGCCACACCTGCCCAGAGCACATGTGATGCGGAACCCCACCGTACTGTAAAAAATACCCCAAACACACATAAAAGTACAGCTCTCCTATTGGGTAAATTTAACCTTTAAACTGATACGCCAGCTAAAATAAACAATAAATTAAATCTAATTTTGCTCACCTTCTCAGAACTTACACGAGCCTCCTGGGGGCTGTGCAGATGCCTCGGCTCTGCCTTTACGAAGCTGCCCAAGGAAATTCCTAGCAGTGCGTGGAGCCGGGCTTTTCCTGTCTCTCCCAGTAATGTGGCCAGCAGAAGCATCCAGAACAAACTCCTGACCAGGTAGGTATCCACACAGATCTGAGCCATGTTCAGGGGTGTTCCTCCAAGGGAAATGCATTTTTAAAAGGCAGTACTGACCCCAAATTTCTCTTATCCTCCCAGTTTATTCCAAGTCTCAAGAGCAGTGACACCTGTTCAGTATGAGTTCACAGACTGCCAGAACAGAGGTAGGGCCAGTTGAGCCACCTGTAACCTGACCCTACAGGTGCTCACCCTGCCCTGGACACACAGAAGGGACACCACAGGCCACCAGAATAAGTAAGAACTTTAGAAGGAACTGCAAAGCCGTTCAGTAAATGAGTGAGAAGCACAAATCAATATTTTGCCTTTTAGTTACATGGAGGAAAGAGGAAGAGCAGAAGAGTGTGTAGGGAAGTCAGGAGCAGGCATTAAAAAACAATTTCATGAAAAAGTCAATGACACACACTGTTATTCACACATCACTTAAAAGCAGGTTGATAAGGAATTGCCTTCAGCTGAAGTTCTTGGGGTTCCCACTTTTTACTCATTAAACAGGCATCACTAAAAAATATTTATCATGTATATGAACACTAGTCTTTCAAAAGCATTCGATGTTCTAAGAAAATATTTTTTAAACTTTCTTTAAACTCTTGTGCAGGCAATTTGTCTGTTCCATGAATTTCCTAAGTTCACCATTTCTTTGTAAGCAGGATTAACTAAAGTAAACCCCACTGGAAGTTAATACACAGTGATCCACTTTACAAAGTAACTCAGTTAAGCCAATTATTCCAGCCACACTGAGCAAAAACACAAACTAGTGTGTATTAGTGTGGTGGTCTGAAGCTGTTGTGTGCTCTAGAAAAGGCCATGTTCTTTTAATCCCTTCCTGGGGGTGCAGACCTGTTGTGGGTGGGACCTTCTGATTAGGTTGTTTCAGTTGAGGCCTGCCCCAGGTGGGTCTTACTCCTCATGCTGGAGTCCTTTATAAAAGGATGAAGGACACACGGAAAGGACCCAGAGAGCTCAGAGACGCCCAGAGAAGCTGAGGGACAAGGACATACCCACAGAAGCTGAGAGAGGAAGCCACTGAAGCCAGAAGCTGGAAGCAACAAAACCTGGGAGAGAAGGACCAGCAGACGCCGGTCATGTGCTTTCCCAGGTAACAGAGGAATTTGGATTGCCAATGGCCGTTCTTCAGACAAAGTATCGTCCTGTATATGCCTTAATTTGGACATTTTCATGGTCTTAAAACTGTAAATTTGTAAGTTAATAAATCCCCATTGTAAAAGCCAACCCATTTCTGGTATATTACATTCCGGCAGCTTTAGCAAACCAAAACAATTCCTTTTTTTTTTTTTACCTTCACATGTTCAACAAATGATGCAGTAAGGTTTCGAACCAAGAACCTTAGTGAGAGGAAAGCACATGCACGCACGCACACACACACACGCACACACCTGGGAGCATATTATCATTGTGACCTCAGACAAGCCATTTTATCTCCAACTCCCTCAGCTTCTGCCTCCATGAAGTGGGCCCAACAATGACCCCAAAAAAAAACAAAAAGAAAGTTTAGAAGCAGATGAACTTGGGCAGAAAGCCCTTACAGAAACAGTGTAATTGGTACTTACTATAAGCATTTATATTTTCTGATATAGGCTTGTACTTTGGGCTTCTTCACCACGGATTTGATCCATAAAGGAAAAGATGGACAAGTCTCTTGAGTCAAATTAGACATAATCATATATCTTGTTATAGCTAGGAAGATATTTCCATTTATTCTAAACCTTGCCCTCTCCTGGCAAGAAATAATGTGAAAATATGGAAATATTTTACTGGACTCACGTTTTAACAGTAATGGCCTGCTTGTGAGGATTATAAAGAGGCTAGAGTGATGATGGGGGTGTGGAAAACCGAGTAGGGAACCCTCAGTGGCCAAATTTCATTGCAGCCACAATGAGGTCCTCGCACTCCAAAGGGAAACAGACTTTACTGTTTGTCATGGGTTGAAATGTGTCCCCTCAAAAAGATGTGTTCAAGTCCCAACACCGGTCCTGGGAGTGGGACCTTACTTGGAAATAGGGTCTTTGAAGATGTGACTAGTTAAGATGAGGCCAAACTGGATTGAGGTGGGCACTGATCCAATATGACTAGTGTGGTTACAAGAGAGAAATCTGGGCTCAGAGACACCCAGACACAGGAGCAGAGAAAGCCCTGTGATGGGAGGCAGAGCCTGAGGTGACAAGCTAAGGAGCACCAAGGACTGTGAGCAAACCACCAGAAGCTGGAAGGGGCAACAAGGACTCTCCCCCGCAGGTTTCAGAGGGAACACGGTCCTGTCGTCATCTTGATTTTGAACCTCAAGCCTCCAGAGACATGAGACAACACATTTCTAAGTTTTTAAGGATGGGACTTATTGTAAAATACACCAGCATGGCATTAAAAAAATCTTTATTAATAAAACATTTGCTCTCTTTATCTCATCTCCTACCTTGTTTTTTTCCCCTCTACCCTGGGCTCTCAAGTGCACTGATTTTTTCCCACCTGATGAAGAAAGGGTGGTAACCACGTCTTCCTCTCACATTCCCACCACCTGTCACCTCACTCTCTGTCCCTCCTGCTGGCTTGCTCTTCTTGTGAAAAGACTCCAAATCTCTGCCAGATGTGTGGCTCCAAAGTCCAGTATAATAAGGTTTGTGTCCTGGCCAACTGTGAATCCAAAGCTTACCCCTTTTAGGTTTAGGAAGTCAATGTTCTTTCTTTCCCTCTTTTAGGGCATAGGATGCAGAGAGAAGAAGAGTTCTTTTAAAGTTAACCAAAATCCTATTTTCCTATCAGAGTGCTAAGGTGTGGCTGTAGACTTCATTTCTTCATCCAACAACCAAAAGAAGTGAAGCCAAAGTCCGGTGCCAGCCCCAGTTCAAGTCAAGGCAGGGCCAGCCCCAGGCACACAGGTCCAGTTTAAACTGAGTGTCCCACCCTCCTTCTGTGTCCCTGCCTCCTTCCCTGCTTCTGATCCTCACCATTATGGGATGAACTACATGCCCCAAAAGATATATGGAGGTCCTAATCCCCAGTATCTCAGGACATGATCTTATTTGAAAATAAGGTTTTGAAGATGTGATTGGTTAAGATGAGGTCAAACTGGAGGTAGAGAGACCAGTGTGTCTGGTGTCCTTAAAAGGAGAGAATGGGTGCAGACAAGACGGCCATGTGACGATGGAGAGACCAGGTGCTGCAGCCACGGGCCTCGGAACGCCAAGGATGGTGGCCCGACCACCAGAAGCCAGGGAGAGGAGAGGAGGGGTTCTCCCCCACGGGTTTCAGAGGGAGAGCACCTTGAATTCAGATGTCACACCTCCAGAACGGTGAGACAATAAATCCCTGTGGTTCTAAGCCACACAGGTTGTGGGACTTTGTTATGGCGGCCCAGGAAACTAAGACACCCTAGTCCCCCACCCCTCCCCCACGGGTCCCTCCACCCCCCCACCGCCATGTCCGAGTCCAGCTCATCTCGCTAGATAATGTCACAATTTCTGGTCTTCTCTTCTTACTCCAGCAACTCCTTGGCCCCACCCCAAGTTCTGTTACCCCAAGGAACAGAAGGGTTGTCAGACACCGTCCCGAGCCCGTTATACTAACATTTCAACAGAGGACTCATGGACAAAAAAAACGAAGGAAAAGAGAAGTAATTTATACCAAATTGTCTATGTGCCAGCTTTGAGCCTCAGACAAATCCCTTGATTTCTCTGGGCCTGTCTCCATTTCCTACCTCTGAGTATCGTTCTGAGAATTAAATAAGATTACCTGTTTGTTACTCAAAACAGCAGCCGCCACCTTACAAGTGCTCCACGCACACCAGCTATCGTCAGTCGTCTCCCTCACCTCCCGAGACGGCCACTGCTGGTCTCTTCTTGAACAAGGACATCGAGGTGCAGAAAGGCCGAGGATTGTGCTCAGGAGCACAGGGCTGATGAGAAGCAGAGGGGGGTCCCGTCCTCGGTCTATCAAGTGACCCAAATCCATGCTGTTTTCACCAGGCCCACCCTCCTTTCCAAGAAGAATGAATCTCTAATAGTAAAACTGTGGCTGCTCAACAGGCCTGGGGGGTGTGAGGAGGTGAGAGAACTCAGGGGTGTGCTGACGGTGTGTCCTCAGCAGGGCCGGCTGGCTGGAGTGGGTGTAGGGGATTCCTGGAGCGTGGCCGAGGTTGGGCAGGATGGCAGGTTCTATCAGGGCTGATTCAAGACCCACCACTGAGCTGCAGTGACCTTGGGGCCATCAAATCACCTCTTTTAGTCTCAGCTTTTTTCAGTTATAAAATGGGAACGATTTATTTAGGAGGTGGTACACTCCTGACACCTGGAAGTACTCATGGAGAAAGCTGCAGTCTCTTGTGGGGGCTCCAGAGGGAACCCCACATGAAGGAGGATAGCAAGCCTGGGTGCTTACGTCCCTCCAGGGACAGAAGCAGAGAAGTCGGAGAACAACATGCTAGAGACCAGTGATGTTCAGAAAGGAAACTTACTATTAGAGCCAACAATTTTGCTAATGACCTTGATAATGTCTGATTAAAAGCTCTGGATTAACTCTGGCAGTCCAAGTTTTAATCTTCAATATATTCCTGAAAACCCACCCATTTCCATATAGATGTATTACAAATCTATAATTATCCCTCTTTCCTCTCTGACTTGCCCTACATTTGAAAAGCATTTACTATTCTATTAAAGTGGGGGTCTGCTCTCAACATAATATTATTATTATATACTTCCACAATTATGTCATTGACATAATTACCACCATCATGATTTCAGCAGCTATTTGTCACACTATAATTTCCAGATGAATTTCTGATGTAGAAACAAAATAGCCACAATAAGGTAATTAATCACAACTCTATTATGATTAGGGCATAGAGTAGTGGAAGTTAAAACTCTAAAATTCCTAAGTATTTCATTTTTACTACCATGTTCGTCATTGCAGTTAGCATATAATTACTATAAAGACACCGATCATTAGCATATTTTGTTTCTGATGCCAGGCTGTTCTTTCTGTTGGTAGTTTTCAATAACTACTACTGCAAAGTTTTGAAAGACCACTGCATTGCAATGAACTGATATGCCAGGGCTACCACTGCTGGCTTTCAATCTGATTTCCCCACTTAATACCAATGTCCTCTTGAGCAAGTTACTGACTTCTCTCTGCCTCGGTCTGGTCATCTCAAAAAATGGGGGTAAAGACAGAACCTTCTCCTCAGTTATTGTGAGAATTAAATTGAGAAACTGATGTAAAGAGCTCCATTTAGTTACTGACAAATACATAATAGCAATTAATTTTGTAACTTACAAAAGCACAAGCCAAAAATTAATGAAGATATCCAATATTTAAATTTTACTCCACATTCTGCAATCTCCATTCTTAAAAATGGGCAGCTCTTGAATCTTTCGGCAGCTGGGCTACCACCACAACATGCTTCTCTTTCTGCTAACATACTAAACTCTGATCATCTAAAAGTCAGTTAGTTATGAATGTCCACCTAATACATTCTCTAAGGGAATAAAAGTTTTCTCCATAATCCAAAGACTTGTTTTCTGACAAAATGGACAGGCCCAAGCCCAGGACAGCGGGTTCTAACTAACCAGTACCAATTACTGGGAGGTTTTTGAGGCTGATGAAGCTGAGATTTTATTAGTAAACAAACCTCACGAAAGGAAAATTAAAGCCTTTGCATTCCCCAAAGTATTTTCTTAATCTATCTTAATAAGTATAGTTTAATTCTGTTTATTCATGATCATTCCTCATATCATACTAAGTGAATTTTGTCTAATTAATTTAATTTTAGAAATATAAAAACTAATTTCAGGCTTCTACTACAATTTTAGCCATTTGGGCCCTGAGTTTATTTTGGCTCCTGAAAATCAACCCCAAGATCTTACATGAAGCCAACGGCAAAACTACATGGAAATTTACAATTCTACTTCTGCTGCCACACTGCTTAACACAGGATTAACCAACCAAAGAGAAGAATCAAATAAAGATAGTCAATACATCTTTTGAATAGTAGACAAATATAAACCAAGCCAGTGGTGATAACCAATTTTTTGTACTTCTGATTGGAGATACAGAACTCAGCTGCCAAGAGGCAGAGCCCCCAAAGAGAAAAGTTCCTAATGATTCAACCCTTAACTCTAACCAGTGCACTCAAGACCCACCATATCCAGAACACCATGGGGGATCTAAAAAAGCACGCGGTCACTGCAGTTCTTAAGGACCTTAAGGACTAGGTAATAACTTAAGGTAACTGTTTATACCAATATTCATCTGGGATACCGTTATGGGTTAAATTGTGTCCCCCAAAAGATATGTTGACGTCCTAACCCCCAGTGCTTCAGAATGTGGGAAATGGGGTCATTACAGATGGAATTAGGCAAGTTCAAATGAGGTCAGGCTGGAGGAGGGTTTGCCCCAATCCAACATGACTGGTGTTGCCGTAAGAAGAAGGGAGGAAGCACAGCCAGAGGAGGGGAGACGGCCACATGACGACTGAGGCAGAGGATGCCATGGATTTCTGGCAAGCCACCCCCAGAAGCCATGAGAGAGACATGGAACCCACTCTTCCCTGCGGACTCCAAAGGAACATAGCCTTGCCGACACCCTGATTTTGCACATCTATCCTCCAGAGCTGTGAGACAACAAATTCCCATTCATCCAAGCCACCTGATTTGTGGTACTCTTTAACAAGAGTCCTGGGAAACTAAGACAGATACAAAGATGAGGAAGGGGGGGGGGGGCTCCAGCCCTTAAAGGCCCACACCTACCACCGGTCAGCAGCTGGCCCATTCACAGGGCACACACCAAGGTCTGGGAAACGCGGGAGGCGGGCGAGGGCACTTTCCACTGGAATCATTAGGGATTCAGAGATGGGACTGGAGCGGAAGAATCAAATCAAGATGGTCAAGGCCAACACTGAGCATGCCTGGTGGTTGCTGAGTTAACCAGCTTGGATGAGAGGATTCCCAATATCCCCATATGAAACAGTCTTCCCGTATAGTAACGTCTGCATGAAATTTTAAATCCAGGAGAAATCATAAGCAACTTGGGGATAATAAATACGGGTTAAGCTATACCATAATAGTAAGTAACACATCACTTTTAATTTCATTATATGCAAGGGTCCTGTGCTCCAGAAAACCATACTTTTGTCTTTGTTCCCACAGCCATTTCAACCCATGTCCTTTCCTAGCCAACTCTCTAGAGGCTCCTTTTTCCTCTTGGCAACATGGTCCAACCTCAAATCTCTAATGGCCTGTTGGATCTTTGATTACTCTCCCAGCTGTAGCTCTGACCTGTCTACTAAATGCCATTTTCAAAGTGAACTCTTCATTTCCCCCAAATCTGAGTTTTTGTTTTTATATTTGTTACCATTATTCATCCAGTACCTTGGGACTGAAAACCCATTTACCTCCCATCCCTCTGTCAATCAGTCTCCAAAATTCTACTTATTCTGTCTCTGGAATTTCTCTAGTGTTCATATACCCTTTCGGTTCGGGCCTCCTTCCCCCGGGGTTCAGGTCTTCTCTGGACCCCAACTGGTTTCTGCTCCAATCCACAATGACACAGCCAGATTAAGTTCTCAAAAGTGCAGCTCCATAGCCATGTCACACCCCAGCCCCCCAACCATCAACGCCTTCCTGACAAATAAATCCCAAAGTCTCTGACCTGGACTTCAAGGCCTTCTGGGCTCTGGCCCTGGCCAACTGTTCTAATCCTTATTCCCTGCCCTCTCACCCACACACTCCATGCCCCAGTTCAAAAGCATTATCTGCTGTCCACAAGGCAAGATCCACCCTCCCCTACTGCATGCTGACACCAATCGGGGTTCTGCACTGGAGTGGCATTCCCACCTGCCCCCGCGTCCAGTTATCACCTGTCCATCAAGGATGCTGTCAGTGTGACTTTTTCTGTGAAGTCATTCTACATCCTCTAGCAGGAAGAAATCTTTCCCCCTCTGAACTCCACTACCATTTCCTCCAATACACCTGGCATTTGAGTTCCTGCGCACATGTGTTTTCTCTCCTAGAAGAGATAACCTGCTGAAGCAGCAGCTCCAAACAAAAATAATCAAACCAACATGCTAATCTAGTACCTCCTTATGTCCATGGAAGCATTACGCCAAGAGTTACGGAAGACACCAAAGAGCATCAGCTGACAGCTTGGTTGGGAAAATGATACGCTCAACCCATACAGAAATAAAACAAGAATATCAATGACTTTTTAATCATCACATAGAGATGACAGTTGAAGTCATGAAAATACAGGGATCCCAGAGACAGGGTATCACTGACAGAAGGAACAATCTGCGGCAGCGTCTGGCAGTGGTTTATAGCACAAACTCGGGCCATTTATGGCTGGGTTCAAATCCCAGCTCTGGCACTTACTCGCTTCACAACCTCAGGTGAGTCATTTAACCTCCCTGTGCCTCAATCTCCTCATCTGTAAAATAAAGATTTTAATAGCACCTTCCTCACAGGATTGTTGTGAGGATTAAATAAAGTTACTGTATGCAAAACACTTGGCACATAGAGCCATTTTAGTGTTAGCTATTCTTGTCCTTACGGCTGTGAAAGTGTTTAATATAGGGATAAAAACCACTAGAATCAGATATTTGGTAGTTAAAATGCCTGGCAGGATTTTTACTGGGAAGAGAGACTTTATTGTTTTATGGTAGCCAATCCAGATTTGCTACATTTCCTGACACAGATTCTTTGATTGACTGACAGGTAGGGTGAAATTTGCCAGGCGTGGCTCTTTGTACAAGGGATGCCTGTGCAAACAAGCAAGCACACAGACCACCACGTCAAACAAGCTCTCGGCCACCCAGGGCTCATCCACAACCAGCCATTGTCTCCCCCAAGCACCTCAGCCACTGACATCCAGTTGGGTGCCAAATGAAACCCTTTGCCTTACGCATCCTAATCAGTGGCTCGAGTAGACCCAGCCACAAATACAATTAACTGCCACAAAAAAAATCTAGAACAATATGCTGAATTTATTCTGGTAAGCAAGCTTGTGGGTTCAGCTTTTTAAGGGCATTTATCCACAGCATGCAGCTGGACAAAGCATATAGGAGTCTGATTCAAAGGCCATCGTATCATACGATGATTTATTAATGGTGTGGGGAACAGCTGTGACTGCAGGGTATCAACATCTGTCATTTTCCCCCAAAACATTCAATGCGTTAAACACAAATTGCCACAAACATCTCAATTTGAGCTTGTATTGCAGAGCAAATATACATACACAGTGAAATGAGAGCTGCTAGGACATCTGATGTTTTATTACTTTTTACTAAAATTATTTATAGCTCAAAGCTGCTCATTATTCGCCTATCAACATTATTAGAGTGGTAGGAAAACCAAATGCATATTTTATCATCATCTTATTTTCTGATCAAATACAGAAATGACAAAAATTATAGCAATAAGGTCTGATGCTACATAAAAACACACCAAAAAAGCTCTCTCCTTCTCATTGGTTGGAATCTCTATTTTTGCTCACTACCTAGAATATGGGCATGGCTGTTTCAGCAAGCTCTCTTTGTCCCAAGGGTCAGGGAAAGTTAGTCAGAGGGTGGGCTGACTACAAAAAACACACCCCCAAATCCCAGTGGCCTGACACAATAACGGCTTATCTCTTCACGTAGCAGTACAATGCAGGTGTGTGTGGGGGTGGTTGTGCTCCATGAGATTATTTAGGGACCCAGGCTCCTTCATCTTGAGGTTCCATCATATCTTAGGGCTTCAGGGTTCTTTCCACCAGACTCCCTGCAGGTAGCCGGCAGATCAGTGGGGAGCGAGAGTGGAAAAGGCATACCCTCTCTTAACAGCCTCTCATTTCCACTCATATTGGTGAGAAGTGGTCACATGGCCCCACCCAGATGCAGAAAGTGCTCTAGTAGAGTAATTGTCACCTGGTGGTGACTTGGCTCCCCAGGGGACAGTGGACCATGTCTGGAGACATTTTTGATTGTCACAACTGGGGCTACCGACATCTAGTGGGTAAAGGCAATGGATGCTACTAAAATCTGACAATGCGCAAGATGGTCCCCCCAGAACAAACAATTATCTGACCCCAAATGTCAATCATGCCAAGTTTTGGTGAACATCTAATCAGTCTCTGCCACGATCACATGACATATCAATGCTCCAGTCTACCATCATTTTCCCACTAATGTACACTCATTCATTTGCTTGTTCATTCACTCATTCATTCATTCATCCAAACTCCTGAACAAGAGAAATCCCTAGAGTCAGAGAATTCACAATGGAGCAGGCGAGGCAACCATATACGGAATTATAATACACAGGGGTAAGTGGGATTAAAAAGAACAAATAGAAGGAAGATTAATTCTTGCCTGAGGGAGTTAGGGGAGGATCCATAGAGAAGGTGAAATGGGAATGAAGTCTTGAAGGAAGCACATTCTGCTTTTCATCAAGAGGTGGTTCTTGGGTTGGTTGGTTTGTTTTCTTGGGGTGGTGGGAGGCAAGGGCAGTGAGAAAAAGGGTTCCACAAAGGAATGAAAATATGAAAGCATGATTTATTCCACTTTCTGTTGTAGGGAGGAGTAACCGAGGGAGGAGGGGCTGTAAACAGGCTTTTGTTCAAACATAGTTTATTTTAGTAGTACATTCATGAAAGCCACAAACTCCCAGCCTCAGACCGAATCTCACATGCAGCTGCCTATCTGGCTTCCAGTCAAGGGATCTTAGGGAAACAATCCAGATCACCAGACCTCCCCAAAGCCTGCACTAGCACGGGGCAAAGCTTCCACCTGGGACTCAGGCAATAGCCTGGCATCTCACTGCAAATTTCCCAAATAGAGCTTGTCACCAACTCTTTCAAACAATGCTGCCTTCAAAGTCAACATCAAATGGATTCTGGCAAATAGTTGACCCAAGTCGTCCATCTTTGTTCCCAGAGACAGGGCAGTGTAGAAGTCAGATGTCTTCCCTAAATTATGTTACACTCAGCCAGTTAAAAAAAAAAAGTTTCAGTTCTTTCAATCCCTAATCCGAGGTGGGAATAAGGCTTGCACGCTGCAGTAGAGCACAGACTCGGAGCTGGACTGTCCTTGGATGAGTCACCTAACTTTCCCAGCTCCCCAGGTAACGGGATTAAAGCCTTAGCACAGACCAAAAACCCACAATAAACACTGTTAATTATCTTTGTACTACAGTTATCTCCCAACTCTCAGATTGTCTTTCACCTGTGATGAAATACACTGTGCAATAAGTTATCGACTGGGAAGAAAAATATCAGATAAACGTCCACGTCATTTTGTAGATTATTAATAACAACTTCAACTTGCTTTAGCTGAGATGCTTTTCACTAAGAAGCCAAAGTACCATGTAAACAACAGTTGTTCTTGATTTTGAAGCTAAAAGTGAATGTAAAAAATACCACATTCCTACACAATTATTTACCCCTTTCACCCTCTTTCCTCACTTTCTCCCTCAAACTGTCATCTCTCTCCACTTTACTTGTTTTCACTGTGTGCAGCTCTGGGACAACAGAGGGTATTTCAATTAGATAATATTGATGATATCGAACGATACCAGTCACCTAGCACTAAAAGCCTCATAAGAGGAAGAAATTTGTTTCTTTACAAGTTAGAAACTCAAGGGAGAAGTTAAAATCACGGAAGCAGATTCCAGAACTTGGAGCCAAGTCAGCCCGCTCAGAAGTGCTTCCTTCTATGGTCAGGCAAGAATTCCAGATGACAGGCAGACAACCTATGATAGGATGTTACTTAGTCCAGGTGACGCCACATTCCTTCACCTTTACTGAAAGTAGTAACAACAGAATCCAGGGGTGCTGCCCTATTTAACAGCCAGAGACAGAATAAAACGAAAACTGAGGCACCTGGAAGAACTTCGCTGAATCAGTTTAATCTTCAAAATGGATTATCACTGCTACTCCTAATTTACAAGGAATTCTAAATTGTCTGGACAGCATCCCTTTTTCAATTTCCACTGGAGACTGGACTTGACACCAAGGGAACACTATTTTTAAGGAGCACAAAAGAGTAGGTTTGGTGTCTCCCTGGACAGGTTTCATAAATAAGGTGAAATAAGCTTGGGGTGAAGTGCGATACGTTGTTTTATCCATCTTAGCAAAAACATTTTTCTTTGTGCATGAACAAATTTCTTGTGGGGAAGTATGACCACCTTGAGATGCATTCTCAAATCCCTTATTTATTATTTTGTTATAAACCTCCAAGGGTGTGTAAATTTTTAATTTTTAAATATCTGACTCTCCACTGTTGGGGGGGAAAAAAGGTGAACTTCTTACTCTGCAGAGAAATACAAAATCTTTGACCTAAAATTTAGCAGTTTGCATGTAGGAAAAAAAGGCACTTTATTAAATGAATTTTGTTTACCCAAAAGATTACCCTTCTATAAACAAATAGAAAGGCTGTTTATCTTTTCCTTAGGTGAAGTAATAGATAGTGAAGAAGCCTGGCTTATCAGGAATGTAAGTGAATATGATGTCCTGACATACATAATAATTACCTGGGAACACAGATGCCTGGCTATTGCCTTCAGGTGCCATGTGCATGGGATTTACAGAACCGGCAGCCAGCAAAAATTACTGTTTCTAGCAATTTGCTACAGGTCCTCCCTGCACCAACCTCTCATTCCTTGATAAACAGTTACACCTCCCAGGGAGAAACAGAGCACAAAAGGTTTTCATTTGCGGCATCAGCCAAGGGATAGAAGAATCTATGGCTTATCTAAGGGCCTTGGAGTTTCCATCAATCCCTGATTTTAGTCGTTGAGATTCAGATAGAGGAAAAGCAGGTGAAATAGGGGCCCAGGCCTGGACATCTCCACACTGCGGAGGGTGGAACCAGGCCTGGTTCTCTTCCCACCCCTCGTTTTGTATTAACAGACTCATCACTAATGCTCTGGAATCTTTGGGAAGGAAGCACTGGGCACTGGACGTACACAGGGTCCCCCACTGCAGCCCAACTATGGTCAGGCTTACTGAAGGGGCATGTTCCAGAAGCATTACAGCTGTGAACAAAAGGCAAGGCAGCCAGTCTGCTGGTGGCATGTGGTTCCACCAAGAAGGGGGGAAAAAATACCAAAACGAGCATAAGCTCATACATAAATACACCCCAGATATCAGTGCAATGAGAAGCCTTGAGGGCATCCACATCTGCACATTTTCAAATGAGCTATCAAAGGGCCTGAGAGACTGAGGCACAGAATGGTTCAAATTCTCCAGCAGTAAGTGACCTGGCCTGACCTGGAACCCAGGTCCCATCACTGTTTAAGCGGAATTAAAGAAAGATCCTGTTCCCCAAAGCAGGGTCATCAATCAGGGGACTGACAAAGCCAAGCTCCCTGCTCCTGTTCTCTCCTGTCCCCCTCTCCTCCTCTCCCTTCTCTCTAACCATGTTCAGCGCCAACAAAGTCTACTCCAGGATACCCAGCAACCACCAGACGGGGACAGGGCCTCTAAGGGGGTGATCAACTCGGCCTGGTTTGCCTGGGATCGTCCTGGTTTTAAACTTGAAAGTTCCACAGCCCCAGTATCCTGTCAGTCCGGGGCAAACTGAGCCGGTTGGTCACCTTACTCCTAAGAAACCAGACTCTAAGAAAAGGGGGCTCCATTATGGGATGTTTTGCTTCGCCTGGGAAGAGTGAGGCCATAGGAGCAAGGAGTCCAGGACCAGCTGAGGAAGGCTCGGCTCGCCTGTGGGCCGTCTAAGAACCTCTCAGACTCCTTCCCCCTGCTTCTTCCTGCTTTCTCCGGCTTCCTCTGAGAAGGCCTAAAATTTAAACTCCACACCATGTAAGCAAAGCTTTACAAGGACTTTCCAATGACAAGCCTCTAATTACAAGGACATACCAAAAAAAAAGCCTCCCGTAAATGCCAGAAGCTATAGTTACTCAGATGTGGCTATCTCCTTGGCTAGCTTAAGAGCGTCTTCAGGTTAGCCCATGCCTGTGCATCCTTATATTTCCAGAACCCAGCACAAAGCCTGGTAGGTGGTAGATGCTGAGTAATATGGATGTTGCTAACAGCTGTCATTTATTTAGTGCTTACCAGGTATAGGGCAAGATGCTAAGCACTTTACATGCATTTATCTCATATTATTCTCACAATAGCCCAATGAAGTTGATTCTCCTCCATTTTACTGATGGAGAAAACAAGGCCCCATCAGATCTTATTTACTCAAGGAAACATGGCAGGGCTGAGAGTCGAACCCAAGCTCGTCTCACTTCAAAACATCTATGTTTTTAACCTTTCAACTAAATTAGGACTGAGGAAGGTGGCATAATTGATTATCAGGTCAGGAATTGAGAGAAGAGTATCAGATATGCTTCCTTTATTAGCTCTTCTTTTCTCCTTGCCAACACACAAAAAAGCAGAAAACCAAATTAAGTGTGAATTAAGTCCCTACATATATTCTTTATAATATAAACTACAGTAAGGTGGGGATTTTTATAAGGATTCCCTGGCATACAGTAAGCACTCATCATTTGATGAATGAATTTAAGTACAATTCTTTTGTAACCAAATATGTGACTTAAATCATTGAAGCTCAGTGTTCCAAATGCAATTTTACCCACCATCGCAGGTAAACCAAAGGATTCCTTATTCCTACCTCACTTTCTGAAGTGTGTCCGTGGGATGGAGCAGGAGTGAACGGAGAGTTGTCCACCCCAGTAAAGGAGAGTTCTCCACCTGCAGGGTCGAATTAGCCATCACTCACTTAGAATGCCAGTAATTCCTACATCTCATCCAACAGAGGAGCAAATTCTCCAAACAGGGTACAGAGCTTTATCCGTGTGCTCTCCAGCCACTTTTAATATAATAATAACCTGCAAAGAAACAATTTGCAAACCTACCCCAGAGCAACACAACTGCAAAAGAACATCACACCGAATTCTTGCTTGTTTTTGAGCCGATTAACTCAGCTTCATTAACTATCATTCAAAATGAGAACGTTATTTTATTGTCAGTGTGCTCCTGGTCATTTTCTCCAAGCAGCTGAACACATTCCCCTCTTTCATAATAGCACTATCCATAATGATCAAACATTCCAAGGATGGAAGAGGAGTTTCTATGCTGTGAATGAGAATTCTAAAGTCACAAAAGGTGAGGTAAAACAGATGTCTGCCACCTAGGCATTTATGGGCGTGAGTTCATTATGAAGGGAGATGAGGTAGCCTCACAGGGTCCTGTCAAACACAAACAGTACACCCTTCTCCTTTAGATTGTGGGGTGGGTAGAAACTCCCAACCAATACTGCTTTTCTGCTTGCTCCCTGCCACCAGCAGAGTGGTTTGGGCTCTTTTTTTTTTTTTTTTTTGGTACACATGTGACAAACAGAAACTAAAAACGAGAAAGACTGTGGATGGCAACTAATTTTGCTAGAATGATGACCCTCGAAGAGAATGGTTTCATTTCTCAACTGCTGGCAAGCACACTGCAGCCTGGCAACTCTAACTGTAGTCAACATTTTTATTTTATTAATGCAAGCAGGAGTGGGTCTTAAGAATGAGTTTCTCTCTTCTAAGCTTCCTTTTAATAATACAGGCCCAAAGCATTTGTAATTCATTTATCATGGTAGGTCAAAATAATTTCTATGTTGTCAAAGATTCATTGATGTTTATTTATTGAACCCTAATTTTTTTTACCTACATGGTGGGGAATACAAAATCATGCCAAGCCTCATCCAGTCCTCATCATTAAGGAGCTCTTGAGGGAAGGAGATCCTGCAGGTCCCATTTACTACATCTGCCAGCCCACAGGCCCCCTTGGAGGGAAATGCCCCCCAAAATCTTCTCCCCCAGCTGAGCAGGTCCAGAGTGAGCACAGACTAGAGGATTCCATCCCCTGGAACTCCTGTGGTACGTGGCTTGATGACAAAAGGCATCCTGGCACGTCATTTCAATATACCTCCTTTTATGTGAATTTGATTGAGTGGGTTTCTGTTGTTGGCAATTAAACAGAAAGAAAAAGACACTTCAATCTTAGGTGAAAATACAAGACAATCTATGATAAGTGTCCTTTGTTGAATGAATGAATGAATGAATGTTGAATGAAGTGAGATAGAGGCAATTTTGCCAGAGAGCTGTAGAACTGGAGAGTGCTGAGGCTAAAGCCTTTTAGAAAAGTTAAGAGCTGAGCTGAGCCATTTACTCTGCGGCATGGGCAGAGGAAGAGAGGGGACAGTTTAGGTCAGAGAATGCACCAGAACTAACAAAAAGGCTATGTGAAAATTTGGGGGGAACCCTCCCAGCTAACAGGCTGTTTTGAAGTCAGGCAGAACAAAAATCAAGGATGGAAAGAAAGGAACAAACTGGGGAAAACTTTAAAAACTATAAAATATGTTCTTTCCTGAAAACAAAACAAGGGAAAAAACAATGCAAACAGCCTACTGTCCTATACATGACAGTATTTTGTAATATGGCCTCGGCTGGGAAAGCCAGGAGGTGAGGGTGGCCACTTCATAGCCCAGTGGGAAATAAGGTTCTTAGTTTGGGATGTGTTAGTGGGGATGGAAATTAAGGGAATTTGGGGACTATTCCCATCCCTCTCTGTTAACAAGCCGAATAACAATATTAATAATAATGCTCCCTAGTTCCAAGGTGTCTGTCAAAGCTTTTAGCAAAATCCCAATTCTGGCAGAAGCTCAGTGAGGAGGGCAGTAAGTATGACTATCTGGATTTATAAATGGTCACTGAGGCAAAGAAGTTGCATTAGTTGGTAGGTGGGAATGAGTGGGGGAAAGAGAAAATACAAGCCTAGAACACAGCATGTGTAGAATCCACTTCACCATAGCCTTGTCCCTTCCACGGCAGGTCTGCATTTGATCAACCCCTTCTCTGCTCAAAGGTCTGAAACCCCAGGAAGCCCATGGGATGTTAGACTAAGTTTTCCATGCAAGGTGTCTGCAGTGAGTTTTATCTATGCAAGAATTAATAAATCAAGTGGTGAAGCAGGCATCTTTTTCAACTCATCCCCTCCACTCCCAAGATTACAGGCAGTAGATGACAAGCTGTACCTCCACCTCCCAACCCCACAAAGAATACACTCCAGCCTCAGCAACCATATGGAGTCCAGCAGGAAATCACAGGCCTGGAAAACCACCCCAGGAAGTTCAGGTCACAGATACATGACTCAACCCTCTCGAGATCTTGCAGTGACAGTAAGTCAGCTGAAAAGAGAAAGGCCTTGAACATAAAATAAGTACTTATTTTCTCCAAATTCTGATTTCTATCATTGGGGCAGACTGCTAGGGCACACTGTAACTCACAAAGCTACAGGGGAAGGAGAAGGAAAACCAACACCTTCCTACTTCCCGGTTTCCGTGACAGGAACGACATTCACTCCAAGTGTCCACCACCCGAAGAGCCAACTTTGTCATGACAGTAAAGCGGTAGGGGCTCAGAGATCAAACAAAATACTGAAATGTATTTTGGAGCCTCCCAAATATACTTCAAGACTAAGCCCCTGGGGGCTTAATTTTCCCTCGGGTTTAGTCTGTGCGTTGCCCTCAGTGTCAGCCAACCCCACGCCTTCCGAACTCGTTCTTCTTGGATGATCTATATCTGGTTCTCCCTGCTGGTTTCCCAGCTGCTCACCTCCCAGTCCAGAACGCCTTTGGGGGCAGTATCTTGTCACTCAAGTGAAGCTGGGCCAGAGGTGGCCTCTACATTCTTAGACACATATTGACGGGCCTCAGTTGCTATAGCTGGGGACTAACTAGTCCATTAACCAAACTTCCTCTCTGTGGACAGCCGTCCTCATAAAAATGACTTCCGCAAGGTGATTACTGAGCCAGAAGAAACACTGTTGTGTTAAATTTCATACTTATGTTTAAAGTACTCAGCAAATCCTAAAACTTTCAATCTGTGCATGTGTCCCTTACAAAATGAACCAAACTACTTGAACAACCAGCACTTCCCAAAGCCAAATCTCTCTTCTCGCCACCACTGCTTCATCCACAGCCCCATGCAATGCCTATCACCAGGGCACCCTTAGGGAGAGTGTGGCAAGAAAGGCTTTAAAACTCACCCCCCTCAGCGTCAACGTGGCTGCAGAGGGAGGCACAGATGCCCCAGCGCTCTGGGAACTCTCAGTCCTGTGGCCAGGAAAACCTCTAAGTTGCCTTAGATAAGGCAATTTATCTAAACATCAAAGTAACCAGAGGGGGATGCAAGGCTACCCTAAAAGTTTTCCTGTCCCCTCTGGATCTTATCTGATTTCTTATAGTCTCTGCTGCCAGAGGCCATCTCCTAAGTGACTCCAGTCCCAATGCCACTCTTTTTCTCTCCTAGGTTGTTCAAAACAAACTCAGGAAGTCTAAGGGGCAGAGGCAGATGGTAAGAGAGAGACAGTCTGTAGGTAACACCTCTCCATTACATAACGCTAAGCACGGACACTCCCAGCATCAGCCCTGGAGACACCTACCGGCTTATCACTTTAGAGTCAACACGTATTCACAATAGGCAAAAAGACAGAGAATAATAATTTTTTATTTGATGACCAATGTATAATTATATCAATAAATAGGAACCTAACATATTAGTAAATAAAAGGTTGGTACAGGACTGGATTCTTAAAGATATTTGTCATTTGTCCAATATATACTTCTGGAGCACCCACTCCCCATGAAGCCCGGGGAGAGGCCCTGTGGGAACACACTTCATAACCTCATCTGGGCTACATCACCTGGGGAAGTCACTAGTGTTGCTCATCCATATCCAGTTCTCCCTTTTCAGCACAAGAAATACTGAATTGTGGTTGAATGGGGTCATATGAAAAGTTTTGGCCACGAAGAACATATGCGAAGTCACGTCTGGGCCAGATCATGTAATTGCTGAATTCCTTTCCAGTGCTGCAGGGATCTCGTAAACACATGTCAGGATCAAGCCTCCACCAATGTGGGTCCTTGACTAACCACACTGAGGAAGGCCCACCTGCCAACCACAGTGTTCAAGCAGCATGGGAAAGAAATAAAGTATATTGAGTCACTGAGATTTGGAGGTTATTTGTTACTGCAGCATAATGTAACCTGTACTGCTGATACATCACTATTTTTTAAAATGGTGAGAGAGAAACCTGTAAAAGAAACCGTCACCCCTCCTCCAACCCGTTTTCTAAATCAGCTAAAACAGAAAAGTAGAATTTGTTTCAAAATTCAAGTGCAGCAGGGACTGAACAATACCTTAAAAAGTTGAGGGCACTGACAGGAAAGACACATTCAAACAATTCCGAGGGGATAAGGAATGAAAACCGAGCGACCTCTCCACTGTGGAGGAAAGTAATCATTCACGTGGCATTCAGATCAAACATCAGCTGAAGAGCTTCAAGACTAAGAAAAGGCGATCTTCCGACAACAGGCCCACAAAGTAGTGAGCTCCCCAATGAAAGAGACATTCAAGTCCAGGCTGGATGACCACATATGGCAGGCACGCCTCTTCCTCGTCTGATTCCAAGACTGCTCTCTGTTCCTCTCTCTCTAGCTTCCACCAAATTTAATTAGAATCAGGTCTTAGTTTCCCATGATGCTGTCAGCCCCCTGAAGGTGGTTCATTTTTGGGTCTCGCCCCAACCCCTGGACCCCTATCACAGAGCCAATATCTACCAGGAGCTGGGTAAATATCTGCTGAGTGAATTAATGAACTTGTAGAAAGGCACTTGAGGCTAAGGTTGGTCTAAACAACCTCTAGAGCTCCTCCAACCTAAAGCCAAACATGCTAGAGCAGTCCTCTGGGGTGGTCAGCCTCCTTCTTACAAAAAAAAAAAAGAAAAAAAAATTGAACATCAATACAACGCTTTATTACGGTTTATTACTGTACACAATGAAACTGAACACAGCAACGTGGCTATCTTTGTTCTTGGACATGCATTTACATGTGCAGGCAGCTGTTTTCCCGTGTGGAATTCTGTATGTGAGGTATTTATTTTTTCTATTAAAAAAAAACCACACCCTTTGTTTCTATTGCATTATTACACTCCCTATTATCCGTCACGTGGCTTTTCTCCTCGCAGCGACAGAGTACACACCCAGCATTACTGCTGACATGAAAAATTACTTGTCAAAATACCTCTGTCCTTGCACCCTATTACTAATTGGAGCTTTTCAAAGTGTTGGCCTTTGTTTCAGCTGGAGCTAGGGTAACTTACCTTTATCTCCCAGTGATTGCTGAATCCTCAGTAGAAGGATAAATGCTAGTGTCACTTATGTTTTTTAAAGTCACCTTTCAAAACAAAACCACCCTAGAGGTGAATGACAAATCTTTCAAGTTTTTTTTTTTTTTTTAACTTTATTATTCAAGGATTCGAAGCAAAATAAAAACAGTGAAGAGGGCCTTTGCCACAGATACGGCGATTCAGCCCGTGCTGCAGAGCAAGAGGACGCACCAGCACCCTCTGGTCCTCGGCATTCCCTGTCTCCATATGAGAAAAACCCGGGGCCAGCTCATGCCCATTCTTATCCCCTGCCACCTGTGCGGGACGCACAGGACTCGGCCCTCCAGGAGAAATCTGCCAATGCCGAGCGTCCTGATAAGTCTGAAGGTTACATTTCCATCGTGCTCTATCAAGATAACCCCAGATCTGTTTAAATTGACATCAAAACAGATCTATCCTTGGAAAGAAAAGAACAGGCCAGAATTTTTGGAAGAGAACCAACCACCTAAAGATAAAATGCAGAACGAGAGCCTAACGGTTCATGGCTCTATAAATGGAAACTTAACTACAGCTCTTTTCTCTGTTCTTTCTGCTCCCCGGCAGCCGCACCTTCCACCTCCCAGTAACTTAACTGCCAGCGCGTCTCTCTTGATAAGGCAAACACTATTACACTAAAGGGATAGGCGAGAGACAGTATTCCATAAGAAGGTCACTACATTTGACCAGTGCCCTAAATGAGCACTGGTTAAATTTATAATCAACCTTAAAATGATGCCTTTTCAACAGACAAAATCCCACCTACAGACCGAAGCCAGAATATATTACTACAGATAAGAAAGCAGGCATAGATTCAAACCCTACATTCAGAATCAACTGCCTGTGTGTTGATTAGATCAAATTTCCCAGCGAAGGAAACCAGCCAGAATTTATGCAACCCCCAAAGCACCGTGCCCCCCGGTGACTTCTTCAAAAGGGATGTTTAAAGTCATTTGCAATTCCTTTCTCCCAACCAGGAGTTTCGGCAGCCCTCACTCCACACAGATAAAACACCACCCAAACAGCCCTGGGCAAACACTGTTTGCCCAAATGACCCAGACACCCGAGGCAGCTACCCAGATTACTAGAGGTTACCTGAATCTGTCATTGAGTCCCTTTCGCCCCCTTCTGCGTGATGACATCAAGTGGAAATGGTACGCGTTGGGGAGGCAAGAGGCTGACAAGCAGGAAGCACAGCACAATTGAGCCTGAGCTTTGTTCAGCCTGCAGTGCAATACATACAGCAAGGGTTAGACACGCGCAGCAGAGAAAGGAATCAAAGCATCCTCCCAGGCCAGCCGTGGTGGAGTGGGCGCACAGTTGGAGAGGCAGGGTGGCCGCGGTGTGGCGGGCTGGCGGCCGAGAAGGGGGCGTAACGGTGCCTAATTGTCTCTGTGGTTAAATAACCACCTCCTCCCCTCCTCTGCAGTCTCCCCCGCCCCCAAGTTCTCCTCCGGTGGTAAAGTCTCTACCAGCAACTGTAATCCCTCAAAAAGAAAGAAATGGAGACGGTGGAGAACAACCCCATGGGGCAAATACACACTAGTAAGACTGACGAGGTAAACCCGGTTAAGTGGGAATGCGGGGCGCCGAGTCACCCACCCAGACAAACACACGAGCGCTGCATTCGCGGGCATCCTTCCCCCTTCCTAGGCCCCCTGTCCTCCACCTCATCAGGTCATTTGCCGATTTCTCTGCTCTTTCCAAAACCGCACCGAGCTTCCCCCACCCCACCCCCATCCCAGGCGGGACGCGGGGGCCGCCGCTTCCCCGGCAGCGCCCCACGAGTCCGGCCCGCTTTGTCCTGCCGCTGCCCTTCCAGGAGCAAGCGCCCCAGGCGCGCGTGTCCGCACAAAAGACGCCAACATCTGGCCCGCCACAGCGCTCTCTCCTCCCGGCAGGGGCCCCGGGACTGCAAAGGGGCGCGCCAGGACAACTTCGGGGGGTGGGCAAGGCGCACTACCTCGGGACCAGGAGGGCTCGAGTAGGGGGAGCTGTGCGGGGTCGGGGCGCAGCTGGGGGCGCGCGCGGCGCGGGCACGCGGCGAGCTCCCTCGGACCCGAGCTCCAGGGGGCATCCGAGGACTCGGCACAGCCGCCGCCAGCGCCCTCCGCCGCCCCGGCCGCCCGCCCAACTCCGCCAGCGCTCGGGAGAAACGCAAGTCCGGGGACCCCCTCCCCGGCGCCCCGGGGCCGCACGCCGGCCCCCCGCTCCCCTGCCGGGGTCCAAAGGGTACCCCCACATAAGCAGGCGGCAGCTCCCTCTTCCCCCTTCCTGATTCCCGCGGGAGCCGCCTGGGGGGCACAGGCATCCCTTCGCACCCCTCCCCGTGACTCCGACCCGGGAAGGAGCAGAGCAGCAAACAAACCGAAACTCACTGATCTTTTTCCGCAGCGGGGTCGCGCGCACCCTACACCGGCGGCGGGGGGCAACAGCATCGCGGGGGGTGGTCCCGGCTCCAGCCCAGTCCTCCAGCCGCGGGCTGCGGAGCGGGCGCGGGCAGCGCGGCGGCGACCCCGGCGGCCCCGGCTCCGCGTCGGGCCCCTCGGAAGCGCCCGCCGCCCGCCCGCTGCCCTCGCGTTCGGGGTCGGACGCCGCCGTCAGCCGCTCGGCTCAAGCGGGAGCTTTTTGTGTCGCGGCCGAGAAGCAGGCACCGGAGGGGGTGGGGGCGGGAGGCCCGGCCCTGAACCCCGCGGCACCGCCCCTCCCCAGCGGCTCCACCTCCTCTCCACCCCGCCTACCCACCTCCCCAGCCCGGGCAGTCCGTCTGTCCGTTCTAGGAATAGCAAATCTCCCCCGGGGTTAGGAGCTGCCCACCCTCCGCCTTGACCCCAAGCGCCCCACCTCGGCCGGGACCTCGACGTGCCGCTTTCCGCCTCTCGGCTGGAGTCAGGTGTGCACGGAGGCCGAGCCCGGCGGGGCGGAGCGGACGGCCGAGGTGGGCGCCCAGGCTGGCTGGAGGGCTCAGGCCCCAGGTCCCGGCCCGGGCCCGGCGAGGGAGGAGTTTAGACAGTCACGTTTCCAGAAACTGTCCTGGCTCCGCGTCACGGCAGATACTTGTTGGCTGCCCTCAAAAGTTCACGGGGTCCAGCCAGGGTGGGGTCCTGCCTGGGTGGAGGTGGCGTCGCACCCGCCGCGGCTCCCTCCGGAGGGGTGCGGGGAGTAGGGGAGCAGGGAAGTGTCTAGAGGTTACATGCCAGCGCGAACCACCGCGCCCCGCTGCCTGCCCCATTCCCCGCCTTCAACCCTAACTCCTACCTTGGGGACCAGAAAGTCTGAAGAAATAATCTCCTCGCCTCTTGAGTTAACTGCAAGAAAGAGAGAGGAGGAGGAAGGTCGCTGGTAGAGATGGTTTCCATGCCCTCTGATGCTCTTTGAAGGATTTTTATGCAGAATGAAAACCTATGGCTCTATCCTGTGACTCTCCAGTAGGGTCAAGCCTGCCGACTTTCCCTGGTCTCCACGACGAAGGCTCCACTGCATGGTCCCTAAGTCACCAGCTTAGCGTGCAGCCCTCCCCCCAGCTGCTGGGATGCAGCTAGCTTTATGTCCTATAGTCTTGGATCCACAAGGAAAGAACTCCAAGTCCCCCTCCCCTAATAGCTCATTGAAGTGCTTCTGCCAAGATCATTAGAAGAAAAGGGAACCCTGTGAACCTACAGGGCTCTCTAGGACATGCTGTACTTAGGGGGCCTTTCTTTCCTGTCCTACAAATACAACCTGTTGACAGTGTTCCCAAATGTGCTGTCACTAAAGCACTTCCAGGAAACCAGCCCTGGGAGGCAGGTGAAGCTCCATGGCTGTCCCTGGTCTCTGGCATCCCAATTAGGCATTGCCTCCTCTAGTCACAGGGCTAATCTTTTGTCCCTTTGTTCTCTGAAGTTGCATCCTTCTCTACTGTACACCTCATAGGAGTGAAAGCTGTTGTAAGAATTCTGTGCATTTTAAAAACCTAAGATGAACTTGCTAAAAAATACACCAGTCTTGGTTTTTTGAGAAGCTCATGAGAGCATATAAAACTCTGATATTGGCCAGGAGCTTGGGATGAAGGTGAGGTATAGTGCCTCAAGATTTTACTAGGAAAGTTTATCCTAGAAATACTATGCTCATGCGAAAGAGTGACCTCAAAGACTCCTTTTAAGAAGCTAATTTCAGGGACTAGGCATTATTCCAAATGTCTGAACTCTCTCAGTTGCTTTCAAAACAATTCTTTGGGGGATTCAAGCATCCAAGCATGGTGCAGGGTCAACTCTTCCAAACACAGCCATTCATTTCCAGTGGCTGGTGTTTTAATTCTCACAGCATCAGGAGTGTTCTGCCTTCTGTGCTGTCTTGTAAAGCTGTCACACAGAGAAGGTTAATTAACTGGGGCAGACTGGAAGAGGCCAGTTCGGAAGACCAGTTAGGGGCAGCACCTGAGCGAGCAGGAAGCCTGTGAGTCACTGGAGGAAAAGGCAAGGAGAAGCAGAAGCAGACCCTTCAGGAGGTGGGTGCAGGAGCAGGGTGGGGGGGACCCAGGCAGCATTTGGGGGGAGGGTCACAGCAGGCAGCAAGGTCTCCAGGTGAGACACTGCTCACGTGCAGGAGTGAGATAGCATCGAGGCAGCAGCCCCAGTCTGGAAGAACTAGGGTTATGAGGAAGTTCCCAGCCCTGGGAAACAAGATAAAGATCCAGATAGTCACGAATTCATTCAACAACGATCCATTGAGTCTGGACTATGTGCAGGGAAACCTGGCCCTAGGTATATGACAAAGAAAACAGACCCAAGTGACTGCCCTCGCAGAACTTACATTCTAAGGGAGGAAGCAGAAAATAAAGTAATAAGTAAAATAAGTGAAAAAACTAAAGCAGGGAAAGGGGCTATGAAGTCTGAGTGTTGGGGGAGGTTGAAACCTTAGATGTGTGGCCAGGGAGGGTCACCTAGAATAGGTGGGTGCTTTCTGTGTATGAAGGGAGGGAGCAAACAACACAGTAATAAATAAGAAAACATTCGTGTTATCAGAAGAGGTTGCAAGAGTCAGATCTGTACTCAACCACAGGCAAAGGTCTAGATACTGATTCGGGGTCACAGTCATTCAGACCAGCTGCACTGATAGATGCAACTTCAACTGAAGCTGAATTCAAGCTGTTTAGACGAGCTCATATTCCTCTTTGTGCCCACAGCATGGGGCATGGGTGCCCAGTAAACACATATTGAGCTGAACCTTTAAATCTCCAAGACCCTGGGTGCGGCTGGGGTAAATGTGATGCCATAATCCTTTGGACAGCTCCCTGTCAGAGATAACACTTGCACTGTAGAATGGACCATCTCTTCATGATTGTCCTCAGCTCTGTACCCTCAGCACCTAACACTAAGAGAGAGGGAGAGGTATTGGGATAAGGATAACGCAAACCCTGTTCTGTGCTTAAGATCCCAAAAGATTTTATCCAACCCAATAATGAGGATGTGTTTTCTGTTTAACATGTTTTAATTTTACATGTTGAAATTACCTCTTGAATCTTGTGGTAAATGATGTTTTCTTAGACCTTACACCCAAAGCACAAGCAATGAAAGAAAAAATAAATTAATGGGACCTCCTCAAAATTAAAAACTTCTGTGCTTCAAAGGACTTTGTCAAGAAACTGAAAAAACAGCCTGTGCAATGGGAGAAAATATACATCTGATAACAGTTTAATATCCAGAATATATAAAGAAATCCTACAACTCAACAATGAAAAGATAAACAACCCAGTTTTTAAAATGGGCTCGAATAGATATTTCTCCAAAGAGGAAGTACAAATGGTCAAAAAGCACATGAAAAGATACTCAACATCACTAGCTATTAGGGAAATGCAAATCAACACCAAAAGGAGGCATTTCACACCTACTAGAATGGCCATTAAAAAAAAAAAAACAAAAACAGAAAGCTACAGGTGTTGGAAAGGATGTGGAGAAATAGGAACACTCATTCACTGCTGGTGCAGCTGCTGTGGAAGACAGTTTGGCAGTTCCTCAGGAAGCTAAGTATAGAATTGCCATATGATCCCCCAATCCCTCTTCTAGGTATATACCCAGAAGAACTGAAACCAGGGACGCAAACAGACATTTGCACCCTGATGTTCATAGTGGTATTATTCACAATTGCCAGAAGATGGAAGCAACCCAGGTGTCCATCAACAGATGAATGGGTAAGTAAACTGTGGTATAATCACAAGATGGAATATTATTCACCTGTAAGAAGATATGAAGTCCTGATGCATGCAACAACGTGGATGACCCTGGAGGACATTATATTGAGTGAAATAAGTCAGACACTAAAGGACAAATATTGTACGACATCACTAATATGAACCAAATATAATGTGCAAACTCATGGAGTTAATATCTACAATATAGGTTGCCAGAAGATAGAATGAGAGAATGGGGAGCTGATGCTTAATTTTTAGTAAGAATTTTTAATAAGTTGACTGTAAATATTTGGAAATATTTGGAAATTATTGTGAGTGTAATTAACAGCTCTGAATTGTGTGTGTGATGGTGGTTGAAAGGGGAAGTTTAGGATCATGTATGTCACTAGAAGGAAAGGTAGAGGATGAAACATTGGACTGTATAACACAATGAACCCTGTTGTGGAAGATGAAGGTGGTTAATAGCACAAATATAAGAATGTTCTTTCATGAACTATAACAAATGTATGTCACTAGTACAAGGGGTTCATAATAGGATGGTATATGGGAAAATGTAAAACTAATGCAAACTGTGGACTAGTTAACAGTAATATTTCAATATTCCTTAAATATAAATAAATCTATAGAGACAGAATTAGATTAGTGCTTGTAGGGCTGGGGAAGGATAGAGGGATTGAGAAGTGACTGCTAAGGGGTATGGGGTTTTTCTTTTTGTAGTAATGAAAGTGTTCTAAAAGCGATTATAGTGATGAATGCACAACTCTGTGATTATACTAAAAGCCACTGATTTACACCTTAGATGGATTGAATGGTATGTGAATATATCTCAATAAAACTGCTTTAAAAATTGCATATTGAAGCTGAATTATGATGACAGTAGCACAATTCAGTAAATCTACTAAAAAGCACTGAATTCTATACCTAAAGGAGATTTTATGGTATGTAAATTATTCCTCAATAAAATTGTTTTTAAAAGTTGCAGTAGATCCCATATTTAGACAGCTCTCACATGCTGTCAGTGATAAACCAAAGAGGAACATTTAACCAACACATTATCATCCTTCCTAATAGATGTTTAAACGAAATTGATATACAAATTTACTTTTCCCTCATGTGATATTAGCCATCTTAAAGTATATATTACTGGCTTCTATATTCTAAGACAGTTTACTAATAATGATTGCTAAAGATAGTGCACATTTCAAAACTGGTTTTTATTTTGGAGTGCCATATAAATTCGTTCCAATGGACTTATTATTCTGGTAAATTGTTCTGAATTAGAAAGGTACTATATACGACACATTGTCTAATTTTTACCTATTTAGAAATAAAGTACCTGTTCAAGGGCAAGAAGCCTCATCTGGAACAAAATACTGGCATATTCTGAAAACCCCATAGGATTCTAACAGGAAAAACCAGATTGCTTTTCTAATGGTGGGATGGGTTAGACAAAGCCATCTCTATTTTTTTTATTTAACCTCATCTTTGATGTGCACAACAGACATTCCAAAAACCTGGCTAGAGTTGTGTGACCATAGTCAGAGTTGACAATCAACAGATTTAACAACCTAGAGGCACGGCATCCACCAATCAGTTTAGATGATGGTCATAAACAATCAGATGCCCATTCTGGTGTGTCCTGGCTAAATGTCAGCTCTGACTATAATGCTAACTTCCTCTGGACACCTTCCTCAATTGCAGGTGTCTGCTGTTTTCTTATCAAGTTTGCACAGTTTGAGGTTGAGTAGGAACCTCACATCCCTGAGTAAATTGCTGGTGTCTTCCCTTCAAGTATGGTAGAGGGGAATCATTATAAACTGAACCCCTCCCTGTACAATAGCAATGAAACAGTGTTCTCACTGCCTAATCAACTAGACTGACCACAATTTGATCAGCCAGGGAAGGACTGGAAAGTATAGCTCCCCTCCCACCCCATTGTCCCTCACCTCTTTCTCTCTAGGAGCACCCTCACCTTCTTATTCATCCAGGCAGTTCCTACTCTCCTCCCTGTCTGTGCTTCCTATCAGCTGTCAGGTTTCCAGCATCTACTTGGCTCCTCCCCTCATTTGGCCAACTGCCAAGCAGATAGTGTAATGACACAACTTTGAGACAGGAGAAAAGGAATGATAGAACAGGAAGGTTCTACCACCATTTTCCAAGATCCAAATCCGGAATCTAGTGCCGTGTCCTGCTGGTCCACAGAAGCTGGCCAAAGTCTCTTCACAATCCATTATTCTATATTCCATCCTTAGCCTGCAGCTTACCCAAGACATCTTGTACCCCTGTCCTTCTGCAGGTCCAGACCAGGCTTCACCCAACTCCTTCTCTCCAATGCCTCTGTTCTCAGCCACTCCTGCCCTAATGATTCAAACTGAAAGAAACCAAACAAGGATTTTGGTTGCTTCTGATCTAGAGGATCAAGTCAGAGCACCCCCTGGTGGTCAGGACAAGAAGTGGCAGCCTCTGGACGTCCCTCAGTGAACAGACCCTCAGTGATCAGACCCTTGCAATGCCCAATGGGAGGTTTTCCACAGACTTTCTACCTCTTCTTACTTTAACATCTTTCCTCTGCTATCAGTTTCCTCCCTTCCAAGGGAGGGATGGTGGTGGAGAAGTAAAGCACACATACATGCACGCACGTGCGCACACACACACACACACACACACACACACATACACACACTCAATTCTCAACCTTTTCCTCCAATCTCTTCCTAACTCTTTAGTGTCCACGACAGTCTGTCATTTCACATATTGGACTGTTTTAAAGAACACAAATTATTCTACTATAGGACAAGGGAACTGCAGGATATCAACTATGTCCAAAATCAACAAATTAGAATAATTCTTTTTTTCTTAGTAAATTTTTACTGAGCCTGTGTACCAGATAGTGTCACTTTCCATGACCTGGAGTATCTCCATACATCCTCAGAGGAACCCTAGTAGTAACATTACCATCCCCACTTTGCAGATGACGAAACAGATGCCTATGGAATTAAGCAACTTGCTTGATGTGACACGATCAGGTCTCCTGAACCCAGAGCACTTCCTTGCACTTTGCTGCACTAAGATTCCTCTCGGAGAATGCAGTATCCAGGTAATTCTGCTTGATCTAACTTAAAACATATCTTGGTCTCTTTAAGCCCTTCCTGTTTTAGCTCGTGGTAAGTGTATATATTACGTCCCCCAGAAAAAGCCATATTCCTTAATGCAATCTTGTGGGGGCAGATTGATTAATCTTTTTGATTAGGGTGTGACCTCTTGATTGAATGTTTCCATGGAGATGTGACCCACCTAATCAGGGTATGTTTAATTAGTTCACACTGGACTACTTTAGAAAGCTCCAGGCCCAGATGCTTGCTGATGCTTGGAGATGCTAGCCCAGAGTTTGCTCCAGAGCAGCTAAGAGAGGACTAAACGCCCCAAGAGCAGCAGCTGAGAAAGACTTTTGGAGAGACACTGATGCTGGGAGATGCTGGAAACTCAGACAGAAGCCCAGAGACATTTTAGAGAAAGCCATTTTGAAATGCAACCCAGGAGCAAAGGACCAGCAGACGCCAGCCATGTGCCTTCCCAGCTGACAGAGGTGTTCCAGACACTGTTAGCCATTCTTCAGTGAAGGTATCCTCTTGTCGATGCCTTAGTTTGGACACTTTTATTGCCTCAGAACTGTAACTTTGTGACCTAATAAATCCCCTTTATAAAAGCCAATCCAGTTCTGGTATTTTGCATAATGGCAGCATTAGCAAACCGGAACAGTAAGCAAGTGGCTTCTAAGCTCACACAGTAGCTTCAATACTGCAGGGTCCCAAAGCTCCCCCAAGATTTCAAGTGAATCTGCTCCTTCCTCTCCTCACTCCCAGTTTCTTTATACCTTTCCTAATGCACTTCGTGACCTACATTTATAATTGTCAGTCCCCAAAGATTTGGTACTTTCAAGGTTTCCAAGGGCATTTACAGCTCTGCTTCTTACCCTGACCTTCTCCCCTTTCAGGGCTCACTCAGGTATCTCCAGCCAGCATTTTTACCTGCTTCACTCTCTTGTGAGCCATCGGTTGTGCTTTCATTTAGCCCTGACTGCAGTCTGCCTCACAGCAGATTGGGCTTCACACATCTGTGGCATCAGTGGATCCCTCAAACCTGGGCCCTCTGTTAATTCACCTCACCACCCCAAACCACACAGCGTCATGCGTAATAAAGTGGGCGTGCCCTGCACACAGTGGGTGCTTAATAAATGTTCATTTGAAATGACCAACCAGGGGTTTCTCTTCTCCATTGTGGGTTCTTGCTTCCCCTCTCAGGGAATCGTCTCTAAATTCTAAGTTGTTTCTTTACAAATCTGTCATAATCTCTACTGCAGCTCAGCCCAAATGGGATTTAAGATTTTTTCCAAATCCATTTAAAATAAGGGGGGGGGGGGTGGAAGTGGGTGTGGGTAGGGTAAAGTGTTTTGAACTGACAAAAGGATTCTTGCTCTGGGCTTTACAGGAAGATGGACTCCTCACCCTAGAACCCACAGTGGGTTGTTAGATTCTACAACCCACAATGAAATATTTAGGTGTTATTTCCTGAGTGCTTAGCTGCAGGAGTAAGCTAAAGAAGATAATGGAGCAACTGTGCATTCACGTGTTTGGGAGCAGAAGAAGAAGACAGCTACCATTTATGAAGCATTTTTTGTGTTGTCAGTAATGAGAGCATGTTACATGCAATAGCGTGCTTAAAGGCTTTGCTAGGTGCTTTCCAAACATTATCTCACTTAATCCTCACAGCCACCCAGTTGAGGGGGCATTGTTACCCTCAGTTCACAGGTGTGGAAATTGAGGTTCTAAGATACTTATGTAAATTGCCCAGGACCATAATGCTAATCAAGATTCCTGGCTTTGCTGTGACCTATTGATCGCCTTTAAAAACAGCCATTTCCTTTTTCCATGCAGACACATCCCTTCTTTTGTTCCAGCATCCAGCCCACCCTGCCTGACTTAGACAAATCCTGACTCATTTCTCATGGTGGCACCATTTCTCTTGCCAGTGATTGGTTCACGGGTAAGTATATGATTCTGTTCTCAACAATGAGACATGAGAGGTCAGCTGGAGGGCTTCTAGAAAAGAGTTCTTCACTATCAAAAAGAGATGCACATAGAAGCAGCAATTCCTTTTCTTTCTTCTGCTGGATATTACCTAATCTGCGTGTGATACCACAATGGTGGCAACTGTCGTGTGACAGCGAGGGGAGTTTCCGTGAGGGGGACAGGCTAAAGGGGGTGAGGAGGTTTAAAGGAACTGGGGCTGATGGTATCACTTTACACGTGAGTTCACCCACTCCGAAAATGCTCTCTCTCTCAATATTCCTCATTTTGTGAGATAATAAATCTCCTTGCTGCTTAAGGTGTTTTGCCTTGTTTTCCACTACTTGCAGCTGAAACACTCCTGATATACTACGATTACAAATATGCTCTGATTTTTCACAGTTAGAGCAGACTTTAGATATCATATTAGTAGAAACTAACTTCAAATTCACTGCCATGCAGTTTCAAGGCCCAACAGAGAGGAACAACATTTCTTTTGGAGTATTCTCTGAAGAACCTGCTGTCTATCCATTTCCCAAAATACTCTCAAATCTATCCCTGAACCAAGTTGGACCACCAGAGCAAGAATCTACTCTGATTCATGTGAATGCCCATATCATTCATTCACTCATTCATTCACTGGACACTTACGTCTTGAGCTCCTCCCATGTGCATGGCTCTTTGCTAAGCAAGGTTACTGAATCATGTGCAGCCACTGGTGTGAAGGACATTGAAAGAACTGGCCCTATGACCCTCGTTGCTGGCTCACGGTAAGGATGCTGCAGTGGTGTGTCTCTGAGGGACACCTTAGATACTGATTATGAAGACTCGTGAGGGAAATTTCCCACTAGTTTCCTATCAGGGATACTTGTGCACCTTCCATGGTCACTGGTCATGGATACTGAAAATCTTATAACTGGTCATTTCTTCCTCTTTCCAGTGGCTGCTAAAAAGCAAAAGCCACATTTCTGGGCAATTTCTAGCAGGCAAATTGGACATCCAGATGTGCCTTCTTAGGTGATAAACTCAGTTTCAGCTCCTTGTTACCTTCTGAACCTTATTTCCCCTTTGTCTCATTAAAAAACTACTTTTAAATTGTATTTTATCTTTTTTTGTTTTAGTCATCTCTTAAGCTGCCTTAAATCCTTTTTAAAACAAGAAGACAAAATAGAATAAATGAATAATCAAACACTATCACCACTACCAGGAATAGCTACATAATCTGTGGGCTCAGTAAAAATTGAAAATGTGGGGGCTCCTGCCCAGAAATTATTAAGAATTTCCAGACAGAGCATTAAACCAAGCACGGGGCCCTTCTTAGCATGGGGCCCTGTGGGACTGCTCAGGTCGCCTGCCCATAAAACCAGCTCTGCCAACTATTGTAATCCCTACATGTCAGTTATTCCACTTTTTAATAATGACATTATGTTTGTTCATCTTTTAAAGTACATTCTAGAACTATTTGAGGACCAGTGTGCATTGGGCACATCTTTGCATTAGAGAATACAGAGGTAGAGAGAGATGGGAAAATTAAAGGTGTCTTTGGAGATTATATTTAACTAAAACTAACCATCTTTCCAGGCTACTAGATGGTCAGCCTCTTGTTTCCTGTAACTCTAATTCATTTTTGCATTTTCCTACAGCTCGAGTGCAATGCCTTCATATGATAGGAACTCGACATTTGTTGGCTGGCTGGTTGGGTGGGGTTAATGGCTGGAAGCATATGAGCTATATTTAGGAAATCAAGATGAGGTTACAAAAATAGTTTGGGTTCTATTTGAGGAGTTCTAGAGTGGACTTAGTTTGGTAGGAGCAAAAGGGTGATTTAGAGAAGCTGAAATGGCCACGGTGTGGAGGGTGAGTTGGAGGCAAGGAGCATGGCTAGCAAGCTATTAGCCTGGCCCACACAAAGGTGATGAGAAGTGGAAGTAGACTGAGCCGAAAGAGTGTATAATCGCAATAATAATACCTAGTGCTTTATAGTTATCATACCTTTTCACACCACTGTTCCATTTTCTCTTTCAATAATACCACTAGGAAAATATTATCACATTTTCTGGAATTGAAAACTGATTCTCAGAAAGTGAAAGTTATTTCCCCATGTCACAGTAATTAAAGAGCTCAGCCAGACCAGGCCATCATTAGATCCCACAGACAATGCTTTTTCTCATCACTGGTGGAGGGGACCCTGACTACATGGTAGAATCAGCGGATGAATGAGTTCTAGGCCCTAACCCAGATATTATGATTTGATTGGTCTTGGGTAAGGCCCAGGCAAGAGAGTTTTAAAAAGCTCCCCAGGGATTCTAATTTGCAGCCAGGTTGGGAAGCTCTAGGCAGCAGCAGAGTCCTGACCAGATGGGACGGACGGAAAATCAGAGACCAGGCAGAACTGAGAAGACTTGACTGATTGCATCCAGGTGCCCAATGTGCTAGGAAGGTTTTTAGCCTGAGGACCACCCTTCTCAAGGACCTCATCTCACCAATTGAGGAGGTATATAAGTAATTCTGGAAGTAGTACTTCTGGAAACTGTTCTGGCAACAGCTGCATTCAGCCCAATCTATAACAGTCATCTCACATGGTAACAAATGTGTGCATGTAGGGATATGTTTAGCTCTAAAGGTAGCGATACAGGCAGTTCTCCCTCTGGATTATATACCGGCTTCCATTCAGTTGGACTAAATTGTGTCCTTGGGAACATTCCATGAGAGAGCTTTCCTCTTGGATCCCACAACTATCCCCAGATTTGTGGCCTAGAAAACAACCTGGGTAATGGTGATGTGTGGTACCAACCTTGAGATTTAAGGCAGGCAGCTAAGGGAGGATGACTGGAGGGGAAGATGAATTTAGGAAATGAAGTATTTGAGATGCTGGTAGCATATCCAGGTGGAGAAGATCAGCAAGCAATTGAAGATGTAAGACCAAATCATTGAAATGAAGTCTGGATTGGATTTTAAAGCAACCAAGTAGAAATTAGTTAAAATTCTAGATGAGATCACCAAGGAGCACAGTAAAGAAAGAGAAGAGGCCTAAGGACAAAACCTTGGAGAATGACTGTGCTGAGGAGTTTGGGTGAGAAAGAACCATAAAAGGTGCTTCACTCGCTAGTGCCAGCCCACGTTTCCTGCCTCAGCTCCCACCAGTTTCGTACTTAGACCATAGATGCAAATTGCTGAGACTATCTTTATTCCCTGAACATGACCTTCACTTTTCCATCTCAATATTCTTTTTCCTAAAATGTTTCTTCTCTTCTCCATATGCTCATATTTGCCCAGTTTTCTTAAATATGCATCTCACATGCTACACCTGTCCTTGGAGAGGTCTTCTCACTTGGATGTGGCCTCTCCTTTCTTTAATCCTCATTGCACATCTTCATAAAGCTCTTCCGAACTATCATAGCTATCCATTGCTGCATAACAAATTACCCCAAACCACAGCACCTTAAACAAACACATATTTAGTATCTCACCCAGTTTCTGAGGGTCAGGAATCCAGGAGTTGCTTGGCTGGTGGTTCTGGCTCAGGGTTTCTCATGAGGTTGCTGGGTACCAACAGAGGCGGCCTTCATCCTCGGCTGGGACAGGATCATCTGCTGTCACATGGCTGCTGGCAGGATGCCTCTGTTCCTCGCTGGCTGTGAGCAGAAGGCTTCAGGTCCTTGCCACACAGGCCCCTCCACGGGGCTGCCTGAGTGTCCTCATATCAGAGTAACTGGCTTCCCCCATAACAAGGGATCCTAGAGAGAATGAGCAAGCAGGAGGCCACAGTGTCTTTTATGTCCTAGTCTCCTAGTGCACCATCATTCCCCTTTCCCCTGTTCATTAGAAGTGTGTCCCTAAGTCCAGGTCACTTTCAAGAGGAGGAGAGTTGGGCCCCACCTTTTGAATGGAAAAGAATTGGAGAATTTGTGGAAATATTTTAAATCACCATATGCACTTACAGTAATCTTTCTGACATTCAAACTTATGACTTTTAATTCTTTTTTCTTTTTGGTAAGCTTTTACAGAGCACCTATCAGGTGTGTTATGCTGTGCTAGTTAGAAATGAGACAGGGAGCCTGCGTTTAGTTCCAAGAACTGCAAAGAAAGACAGGTGGATAAATGTCACTAAACAGTGCAGTGTGTGCCATAATAGAGACACGAAGAAAGCACAGTGGGAGGACAGAGATGGAAGTAACTACATTTAAGGGAGTCAGGGGAGGTTTCACCTTTGCTGTACTCAGCACCCTCCTCCCTCTTCTGGTAACAGCCCCTGCGTCTGTGTGGCTTGGGTAGCAATGAGCCCTTCCCACCTCTCGGAATTGGGCACATGTCCTGGTCACTGTGTCTCTCAGGCCACCATAACTGGTTCAGGGATGGGCATATGACACAAGCCAGGCCCGTGACAGCCATCCCTAGAGGGTCTTAGTGGAATTAATAGAAAAGAGTCCCCCCTTCCTCTGAGATCATGGATATGGAGGCCTGGAGCTGCCACAGGCACTTTAACCCTGACACAGGGCTGTGGGTAAATTGTGTCTCCCAAAACTTATGTTCCAGTCCTAAGCCCCCAGTACCTGTGAATGTAACACCATTTGGAATGAGGGTCTCTGCAAATGTGATAAAGTTGAGATGAGGTCACACGGGATTAGAGAGGGACCTAAATCCACTGACCAGTGTCCTTATAAAGAGAGAGAGATTTGGAGACACACAGACAGACAGACACACATGGCCAAGTGGAAACAAAGGTAGAAATTGCAGGGCTGCAGCCACAAGCCAAGGAATGCAAGGATTACTAGGAGCCACCAGAAGCTAGAAGAGGCTGGCAAGTATTCTTCCCTGGAGACTTCAGAGAGAGCATGGCCCTGCTGACACCTTGATTTCAGACTCCTAACCTCCAGAACTGTGAGACAAGAAATTCCTGTTGTTTTAAGCCATCTGGTTTGTGGTACTTTGTTACTGCAGCCCTGGGAAACTAACACACATGGAGAGACTGAATCAACATGCAAGGAAGTAAAATGGAGAGCAAACTTGTCCTGATGGCTTCACCCGAGCTTTGGGATTCGGCTGTGCCTGAAGCCAGAGTACATGTGGGGTTTTTAGTTACTTTTATTTGCTGAAGCTAGCTTGAGATCAGCAGAAGCAGCAAAAGTTCTCAGTCCCTACATGGATAGCCTCCACCTCCCAGCTTCCTGGGGATCAGTCCTGCTCTCCACACTTCTACCTGCACGACCAGAGACGCTCAGCCCTGAAGGGCTGCCTGCAGGTCCTTTCCCCTCCCCACTCTTGCTCTCCTGGTCAAAGAGGATAAGAAGAGGAAGGTGTGAGAAAGTGTCTCCCAGAAGCAACCTTTGAGCCCTCCCTTTCTTCCCAATTAGCCTTGGATAAAGGAGACATCTACCAAGTCAAGTCAAAGAACCTTGATTCCAGCTTTGGAATTCAAACCCAGTGCAAGCTCTTTGAGATCATGGATTCTCTCTCTACCACCCACCTCCAACTAGGTGCTCAGTGAATATTTCAGAATTTCACTTTTAAGAAAGTAAAGAGGGAGGGAGTAGTGAGACATGGGAACCTGGAAGCATAGCCAGCACTTCTAAACACTTAACAGCACAGGTAAGGTGAGAGCCAGGACTACCTCAAAGGAGCAGAGGCAACGAAAGAAGAGATTTTAAGGCCAGTGGAGACGAGAAGTGTTTGTATACTGAGAAGGGGTGGGTTATACTTGACTAGCATGTTTAGTAAGCTTCAGTTAATAACCTTATTCTTTTAAGAATATAACCATTTACAAACACCCATGGGACTTATATACAGATGGTTAAATATGCAGTAAGCAAAATAGATCATTGCAATACTTTCCAGACATTAGGAATTGTACAGGTCACATTCTCTCAAAACAACAATTAACACACACAAAAAAATTAAAATTTAAACAAAAACCACTCCATCATGTAACAATGAATAAACATCCTACCAGTTAACACAAAAACACAAACTATTTAGAAGAAATAGAAATTAGAACCATACATATTAAAGCTAAGGCTATCTGGCCAAAACTGTACCTAGAAACAAATTAATAGTTTTAAAATTTTTCCTGTTACTCAAGAAAGATTGTGAAAAAAAACTAATCATTTGCATCTTGAGGCTAGAAAAAAATCATGATACTGCAAATAAAGACGAAGAAGAGAATAGAGATAAAATCCCAAAATAATAAGGTTAGGGATTGGTGAACAAATTCAAGAGCTTTATATTTGAGGGAAAAATCAATAAAACAGGCCAAGTCTGAAAAATTAAAGAAAGGAGGAATAGAAATAGTACAAACAAATTTAGAAATGGTAACGTATGCAACAACTAATATGGAAAGGAATTTAAATATATTAGCATAGACTTATGAATGCAGTTCATGTGCTCTGTTAAACTCTATGCAAATAAGTTTCCAAAATCTGGCAATTTTCTGAAAAATAAAAATTTGCACAATTGAAACCAGAAATACCAAAATGACCAAGAGCAATAACAATAAAAGAAACTGAGAAAAAAAATAAAAATAAAAGAACTACTTCCTCCAAAAGAATCCAGAGCCAGATCATTTTACTAATGAATTTTCTCAAATTCTCAAGGAAATTCACATCCTCTATAATTTGTTCCAGAGCATGTAAAAATGGAAATTACTCCATTCATTTTGTAATCCTTCCTTTCACTTTCTTTAACCCCAATCCATCATCATTTATTTATTTTATTGGTCTTTTACACCCAGTTAACCCCATACTCCAACCAATTTGCTGCTTCACCAAAATAGTACAAAAAGCATTTTTGCTTCTGAGGAGCTTTTAATAGGTTGTGGAACATGTTTATAGATGAGAAGTAAACAGAAAAATGTTTTTCTCATCCTCTTCTGAATCCAAAAATTTCAGTACTTATATATCTATAATGTGGCCCCCATTCTGTTTTTCTTAACAATGGCTAATGGTTTGTAATTATCATCCTGCCTTTCTGTATTTTAATTTCATTTTTGGCTTAGTTTATTTAATTTAATGTCATTTTTTTTTTTTTTTTTTTGGTATACCAACTGTTGAATATTCAGGATCAGCTCCCCAGTAAACAAGCCAGACTGATAAACAAGTGAAGAAAACTGCTGGATGACAGCAAGAAGGTTGCCATCACACTTGGGACACTTGCCTGATCTTGTACCACATGGAAACCTAAGAAATATTTCCAATTTGCAGAACTGTGTCCACCAAGTTCAAGAGCAAAACTAGTGAAAAGAAAATTTCGCTACTATACTGCTCTGTTTTGCTCTTCGGTGGGGGCTGGGGGAGGAGCATTTTCTCCATCCCTCCACAGGGCATCCAGTCCTTCCCAGAAGGAGAGATGGTCTCCCTGAAAGCTTTCAGAGCTAATTCAGTGTAAGCAAAATCATTCATCTGCAAACTCTTCAGCACTGAGAACCGTAATAAGTCTTCCATCCCCTGTGTCCCCAATGAATTTTTTTCTTACCACTGAATTAATTTCATTAAAGTTAACTCTCTCTCTTTCTCTCTCTCTCTAGGTGCTTGATGGAAAGTACAATTCAACTTTTTGCTTCTCTGGGCTTAGCACAGTACCTAGCATAAAGTTTGCACTTCAATGTCATTTGAAACCAAAGCAAATCAAATCATACTGAATCTAGCTAAAATAGAAGTAAAAGGAGTAAGCTCTGGGAGCAACGACGAAAGTAGTTTCTAATTCTGCCCTGGGGATATTAGGAAAAGACTAGACAAAAATAACAGAAAATGTGTTTTGAGGAGTTATATGAACATTTTAACAATACAATTTAATTGCATAAAGCAGACATTTATTTAATTTTAATACTAAATACACATTTTTACACAGCATTTTAATCTTTGAAACCTTTCCAGGCACTAAATAAATGAATTTGCTAGATTACACAGTCTTCAGAAATCATATTTATTAAGTGTTCCCAACAGAATAGATAAATAAGAATATAAATACATTAAAATAGAGAAAGCACAAAGCCCAGGACTCCTTTCCACATTATTCAGACCACCTAATATCCGAGAGGAGCCCTAGGACCCTGGCTCTGGGTCTGCCTGGGGGAGACCACCTGGGTCGATGTGGACATGCACATCATCTAATCACCTAAGATGACACTAACAGCCTCTAGGCCCTGAAGGGCAAAACAACTGAATTTGAGGCTCAGTATTGACTGTTCTTTCCTACACTCACTTTCTATAGTCCCTTCTTTTCCAGTAATCTAAAGGACTTCTAGGAATTATGTGTGTCTCCAAAGAACTCTGATTGTATGAAGTGAAGTTTCCACACTGGAATATACCTGTGCTCTGACATAAGTATCTGTAAAAAGATGTTTAGTGGGACTTTTTTGTCATATAATTTTAAGAAGAGTCCCAACACTGAGAACAGAAGGAGATAAATGAGAGGTGCAAGACACACATTTGTGCCCAGCTTACCAAAAGATGACAGAAGTCAAGCCACTATCAATCCTGTCATTTCCCTCCAGTGTATTTAAGAAAAGACTGTGTAACAGGAAAGAGTAATTGGAGAAAGTTATCAAGCGGGATAACTTTCCCTCCCAACTCAAGCCAGAAGGTGTCCACCTAAAGACCCGCTCACAGAAGCTGGGGGTGTCTTCAAGGAGATGGTGGAGGGACAGGGAAAGGTGGAAGAAGGGTGAACACACACACACACACACACACACACAGTATCTCTAAATCAAGGGTGAGGCCAGAGGTAGGATGGGAAAGGCTCTGGTTGAATGGGAGATTGAAGTTTTGATTTAGACTAGAGAGGACATTTTAACTCTTAAAAGTGAGTCACAGCTACCTAAGTGAGACTGTTCTTACTTAAAACTGAGCTCCACTCAGAAGCCATGCCAAGAGGCCGTCATGGATCAGGCAACGGAAATCTGACAAAGCCGTGAAGGGAAAAATAAATAACACCATGTCCTATTTGTATCCATTATTCATCCCATTTAATAAACTGGTTACATGGCCTTAAAATATCATTTTAAATATCATTTTAAATATCGTTTGTCCTTAGGTGGCCAAAATAAATTTGCTTTCACGTGGTCAATTCTTTTAGCAATTGTGATGACTGAATTGGTTTAACCACGTGGCAACCCAAATAGTTGTGCAAAAATGAACATAACTGTTGTTGTAAAGCCTAAACAGCTGCACAGAGATTGACTCCTTGGCCATGTATAGCTGCAGCTTTAAACCTATCCCCCCTTTTTCTCATATTATAACTCCCAATAAAACTGCATAATAAAATAGAACCACTAATTAGATCAAACTGTTATTAACATGACATTATGATTTGTCCAGATGATCAAAACCTGGCAGACATTCACTGTAATTGTTGTTTTAAACAAAAATTTCAGTTTGCCGCTTTGAAACAGGCCAAGGGACTAAACTCAGATTTAAAAGGACAAAGTTTATCTGAAGAAACAAATTTCAGCCAAGCCTTCAAATGTCCCAAACCTAAGCTACTTTTTGAGAGGATAAGATGCTTAAGTGATGTATTCCAACCCCCAGGTTATTTTGGAAATGGCCTCTTGATTTTTAATCACTGAGACACCCAGATCTCATTTATCACCTGGGAGGGAGCTGGAAGCAAGTTTCTTTCATTAAGAACTGCTTTCGTTTTCACCTGTTAGAAAGGGTCAACAACCATGACCAAAAGAAAAACATGATGGCTAAATAGACTATTAAAATTTGGAATGCTTTGTAATTTCATGATAATGACATGTAATGCATCTACAATAATAAAATGGCTTCCAATTTGAATTTACAATCCCTACTTAGTCCATAAAGCCCTAGTATTTTAGAGGCAAGATTATCTATTCCTAAGGCTTCTTCCCAACTCATGTAAGAGGATTCTATTATGGGTAAACTGGAGATAAAATGGGAGTTTTAATATGATTATAGGTCAGTGGTTTTTGAATTGTTAATGTATAAAAGACCCCAGAGGCATATGCTGAATATGTAGTCTGTGAAAGAAAATTAAATAAACAAAAAGCAATTTACAATCTGGAAAACACTTTAGTTCTCACGGAGTGTTATAATGCATGTTCTCGAGCATCCAACTTTGCAGGGCTGAGCTGACACCACAGAAAGGAGGCAAGTAATTTAATTTCACTTCACAGGTCCAGAACCTGAAAGAAAATGGCACATGGGGAAGCATTTCAAAATTGAAAATATAAACCACAGGAATAGACACATGATTCTTCAGGGCATGGAAGCTGAGATTTGTCCTAGTGATATTATAAGATAATGAAGATGAGATATATTTATGGGTTTATTTATATGTTTATTGTACTCTGTCCACTTCTAAAATGGATTTGCAGGGAATAAGAAACTCATGGAGAATAGGAGAGTATTTCTAGTCTGGATCAGGCAGTATTTTGAAACTATCTGCAAGCCTATTGTACTAAATATTCTAAATATTGTCAGTGATGTGTCTGACATGCAGCTTCTACTTCTGCAGGTCAAGAAGTGTTGACCTTGGCAGTAGTGGTCAACCTCCGTATTTTTTTTTTACTCTTGGCCCTATAGTTGCTCATTTAGGCCACCAGTTTCCCACCCTAAAATTCCCATCTGATGACAGCAATCGAGAGGAGAGTGATGGCCCAGTGCACACACACACAGAGGAGACACTGAAGGAAATACACACCTCTCTCCCTGGTGCCAACCTTCATGTGTGGGAAACTTTGTCCCAGTTACCCCTTCTAGTTAATAGTTTAGAAAGAAGAGACACACATGGGTTGGGTTGCAAAACTTCTCAGGGATAGTCTTTATGGGCTGTGGTAGATTGAACTGTGTAGCCCAGTTAGGACATGTTCTTGGTCTTGGTCCACATTCTGGTTGGTGTGGATTCATTGCAAATAATGCCTCGTCAAGATGTTACTGTAGTCAAGGTGTGGCCCTACTGAACCAGGTTTGGTTTTAATCCAGATGACTGGAGTCCTTGACAGGCAGAATGAAAGTCAGGCAGAGAGAAAAGCCAGGAGAGGCAGCCATGGTTATTGCCACGTGGCAGTAAAGCTAAGGATCAAGGATCACCAGCAGCCAGCCCCAGAATGCCACAGTCCTTGCAAAGAAAGCAACATCTTGCTGACACCTTGACTTTGGACTTCTCCTAGCCTAAAAACCATGAGCCAATGAATTTCCATTATTTAAGCCAACCTTTTATACTGTATTTGTTATAGGAGCTAGGAAATTAAACCATGAGCTCACCTAGCATTAAAAGTAACAGGCCTCTGAGACGTCATCTAATCCAAACCCATTATTCCACAGTAAAATAAAAATGAGACCCATTCCCATTTTACTTCTGTGAATGCCCCAACACTTATAGGAGCTATTTAAATTTTGTTCAATAAATGTGTCCTATAAGCCAATTATAAGTGTTAGACACTGCTATAAGAAAGTAAGATCTGGAGCTAGCTAATGCCATCTGCTAACCTTTATGCAGTACATTAAAAAGAACTGTTTCTACATTATCTCTTTCAATCTTTCTAACTATCCTGTGAAGTAGGACCCATTTTACAGATGGAGAACATGAGGCATAGAGAAGGTAAGGAACTTGGCCGAGGTCATGTCCTAGTAAAAACTGGAAATGGCATTTGAACTCATGTCTGCCTGACTCCAGGGTGCAAACTCTTTACCCCTCAACCCTCCACTTCCTACCATCATGATGGAGAGTACACATGAACAGTGGGCTGTGGAAAAAACCACTGACTCAAGATTAAAATAGCATACAACATCACAAACAATAGAAGAATCAGGCAAGTCTCCTACAGTTATGCCCCTGATGTTATGATCCTCAAGCTGATAATTTACATTACCACTAGTGGGAAATTTCAGTTATCAGAGACATCATGGATACAATCACAAAAAATTAATTTAATTGAAATGAACTTTTTTAAAAAGGTAGTTTCCCTCAAAACAAAACCTCATTAATTCAGATACCACAAATTCATAATCAGTGTTACATTAGTAGAAGCCAAGCTAAATTTTACCTTTGTAAACCCTTTTTTAAAAAACAAAGAGATTAATTGCATAGTTGTTATATTTATTCAGTATTGGGTTCCAGAGCACCTTGTTATTTCTTGATGAAAATTTCTCCACTGCTATTTTGGTTTTTATTGTTGGTAAGTCATACATGCAAAACTTAATAGAAAGGCAAAATAATGTTCTTAGTATACGCAACATAAAGTATAGATATTAGAAATATTTATGCAGCAATGTCCTTTGGTTAGTTTATTTTTCAAACTTTGCCTAATCAATATGGTAATTTTGCATTGTTTAATGCACAGATACAGAAAAATCTACACTTTTGTGGTGTATTCAATACCCTCTTCACAAAGAATGTGATTCTGGTGGCTATTTCCTAGGTAATGACAGAATTCATAATAAAAACTACAAGTTCTAAGACTCTAATAGCATAGGGATTTTAAAGTTATTTAACAATAAAGCTCCAGGGAGACCCTAGGGTTTCTTTCTTCCAGGGTATAAAATATGTTCACTTGCCTCATGAGTATGAAACAAATATTCTTCTTTATGGGGTATTTGCTAGATTAAGGACTTTTTCTCTTATTTCAGGTTTATGTGAAATGTGTATTTTGAGTTCTGTTTTAACCAACGAACCACATGAGAATCAGTGGTCCCACCGAAAGATTTGGACCTCTAAAGACTTGGGATGAATACAAATAGATGGGAAATCTACTGTTATGGGCTTTTCTCTTCAAAATAAAAAAGAAAATGTGAGTTTTATCCTGACTCTAACAGTGTTTAAAAATTGACAACAAAAGTGATTGAAATGAAGTTGGGCCCTGTAGCAGTTTTAGAAAAATATAAATCAATTTTAATGCCAGTCATTCAGGAATGCAAGAAAGGCATAAAGAACAACTTTGGTTTGTTTGGAAGGATGGTCCCCACCATCTGAAGGCTGTCATCGGGGTGCTGTCCCCGGGACATGGCGTTGGTGAGCAAGGCAGGTGGGCCCCCCCGGTCTGTCCCATGGGTTCAGCCTGGGACACAGCCAGGCCTGGGGACGGTGGGGGTGGGGGCAGGACCCCTCCAGGGATCTCCAGCTCCCATGACAGAGAAACCTCATGAATTCAGGTGCAGCTAATTCAGAATTTGAGATACTTCATGAAACCATAAAATGTTAAGGCTGAGGAACCTGAGCATGTTTTCCAGTCTCCTCATTCCGCAAATAATAAAGATGAGGAAACTGAGGACCGAAGATGGTAAATGCCTTGTCCAAGGTCACAGAGCAGATTCCTGGAGAGAACCTTCTCCTTCCTGCCACAACCTCAAAATGTGTTCAGGGTCACATTCGCATGGAACGGCGTCAAGGCCCATTCTATTCTGAGACAGCTGACAGTCATATAAGTTTTCAGTAGAGGCACAGCTGACTGTAGACACACACGACAAACACATGATTGTTAAGCACTTGTCTTTTTTTAAGTGTCACACTTTGCCTCATTTAATCCTCATACCCACACAATGATGTATATGTCTCCCCGTTTTAAAGATGGGGAAAAAGAGCTTTGGAGAACTTCAAGTAACTTGCCCAAGGTCAATAAAATACTACATGCTGAAGTTGGGATCAAATCTAGGAACACCTACCTCAAAATGAAGCAGACTGTACGCCAAACTGTCCCGAGGTGTCCACATGGCAGCCCTGCACCGCATCATGGTAACGCAACTACTGCAAACAAGTCATCTAAGAGAAGTTGCCAGATGTGTCAGCACATCGGAGCTGTTTAACATGATACCTGCTAAAATGTCAGACAGCAATCTGACTCTTACCAAGCATTCCTCACTATCAGTTTCAGTTCACTCATTCTTTCCTACAATAAACACTTTCAGGTACTTTCACGGGCCACCCACTCCCTTGGATGCTTCAGGGCCCACCCCAAAAATAAAAACACTAGCTTCCACCTGACAGAGCCTATAGAGAAGCTGTGGTTGAAAAAGTTAAGTAGACTTTAGTTCTTGCCAAAAGAGGAGTTGGAAGACCTCCCTGCAGTTTGCGGACTTTAGCCTTTTAGTGAATTTGGGAATTTTTTTCTAGGTATTAAGATGTATTTCAGGAGGCCCAGGTAGCAGCGGCCTATTCATTGGGCCCTTTGAACTTCTCACTAACCCACCGGCCTGGAGGACGAAAGCTCAGAAACTGGCGAGTGAAGCAGAGGAGCACAAGCTTAGCTTCCCAGGCTGCTGCAACAAGGCATCACAGGGTGGCTGAAACGAGCGGAATTTATCATCTCTCAGCTCTGGAGTCCAGAAGTCTGAAATCAAGGTGTCGCAGGGCCATGCTCCTTCTGAAGTCTGCAGGGAAGAATGGGTTCCCTGCTCTCTCATGGCTTCTGGGGGTGGCTTGCCAGAAATCCCGGGCATTCTCTGTCTCAGTCATCACAGTGGCCGTCTCCCCTCCTCCGGCTCTGCTTCCTCTCCCCTTCTTAGGGGACACCAGTCATGTTGGATTAGGGGCAAACCCTACTCCAGCCTGACCTCACTGAACTTGCTAATTCCACCTGTAATGACCCTATCTCCAAATAAGGTCACATTCTGAGGCACTAGGGGTTAATATCTGATGCCAATTAACATTAAAGCCTATTTTAAAAACTGGGTTATTTTCCCCTTCTGCTGTCACCACTAATAGCCTGGACTGAACAGAGAGCAGCTTCACCAACTTTCACTGCTAACAGACATTTTTAAAAAAATTCTCCTAACTAGAGGAGTAGTAGTCTGGAGTTCCAGGATCATGTGGAATTATCCCCTTTACTGTGAAATGTTCTTTACAGAAAAAGGATTTTCCCCTTTACACATCCAATGATTACAAACTTGCACTGACACAAATCTTGTCCAACACAAAGATCACCTCTAGACTAGGGGTTGGCAAACTTTTTCCATAAGTGGCCAGATGGCTTTGCGGGCTGTACAGTCTCTGTCACACCAACTTCACAGTCGTAGCATGAGAGCAGCCACGGGCAATAGGTCAGTAAATGATCATAGCTGTGTTTCAATAAACTTCATTTGTTAATTTGGCCTGTGGGCCGTAGTTTGCTGACTCTTGCTCTAGACCAACATAACCTTATCCCTTTGCAATCAGGGCAATATTTAGCCCATTTTTGTAAAGGTCAATTTTAATTTTTCTCCACTGTTCAGTTTTCTCCTCACACTAATCATTCAAATTAATATTGTCACACATATTGGTATAATCATCAATCTTCCTGCATCCTGGGGGCAGTATTTATAGACTAGAAGGCATTTAAAAGAATAGTTTTGCTGTTGTATTATCAGTTATTAATACACTTACAGAGCCCCTTTAGCTTATAAGATTCTTTGTTGAAAATGTGGCATCCAAGATGATGGTCACCTAAGGCAACAAGAGAATGAAGACAGAAGGGGATGGCAGAGAGCCTCATCAGCATTGGCTTTATATTTGAAGGTTTGATTTAAAGCATGACCGGGAATTTCCCTGCACTTTTGAGTTGGCAGGGGCAGGGGGCACAAGTCTCACTATTGCACTCTACAAAATATTCCTAATCAGGTAAGGAAAGAACATGGCTACCTGGCAGCTCATAGAAGGAGGAGGATTCATGACTCATAGAATCCTAGAATCAAAAAGGAATAAAAGTGGTTATTTATTTAGAATGAGAAAAGAAAGCTCAACATAAAAATTTTTACAAGCTGAGAAATACTATAATCATTTTCTTGCAGGTTACATTTTGGGTTTCCACTAAGACACTTCCTTCCCGTCATATTTGAAATCTTGTTTGGTTAATAATTATGAAAAATGTATTAAAACTATTTTAAAATTAAAGAATGCACAAAAATAATTCAAATACTTTCATAATTGCTGTTATACTGTATAGAGCAATGTAATTGTTCTATTAAATTACTCTTATTAATCCCAGAAATGTCATGGGAACTTCATTTTTGCCATTGTCAGCTGTCTTTTCAGACTATTCTGCTATGTTGGTGGCAATTTTGCATGCTATTTCATCTGGAACCACCATACTTTTTCAGGACAAGGTATGTCAGACATGCTAAAATTCAATGAGATTATGTTGGGATGAATAAAAATACACAACTTCATGCAGATTTGTTCCCATTTCCAGCTCTGCTATGTATCTGTTACCTCCAAACCCTTGAATTCTGATCAGTTATGTTTCAGTAGATTCCCACACATAAAAAAAATTAAGTTGGAGTGGAAACAGACAGTGGTCTTCATCAATTATGGTTCAAAGATTTGCAAATTTACAGAAATGCATGACCTTATTAACACATTGCCAGGCCCTTAAAAGGGGCCTGTGCAAAAGCAGGACACTAAAGTTGAAGCTTCATTAGCCTCATAGTAAACCCACCTCTGACCCTGGACATCACTTAGTTTAGGCCTGATGTCAATCACTCATCCCCATGCGGGACCAGCCTCTGTCTAACCCCCCGTAACACTGAATTTATTACCTTGCAAGGCAGCCCACTCAATTTTCAGGCATCTTGAGTTATTATAGAGCTCTTCCTCATGCTAAACTAAAGTCTACCTCCTGATAACTGTTATCTGGTAGTCCTAAGTCTGCATTATGAATGAGAAATCTAGTCAAGCCTCACAAGATAGTCACCCAAACAAAGACTGTGACCCACTGTCTTCGTTCGGGTTCCCTAAGAGGTAGACCCTATCAGAAAGATTGTTCAAAGCAAGTAGTTTATTTGGGAAGTGATTCTAGAAAACACCAGTAGGGAAGTGGAGAATTGAGAGGGAAGGGAAGGCAGCCAATAAAATATGCATCATGAAGCCAGTTACTGCTGTGGGCAACCTGGGCTCAGTCCTACAGGGAAACTGGGAAGCAGTGTGTGCCCCAGAGCTACCCCACCTGAGGGGTCAAGGAGCTGGGGACCTATACACCAATGCCTATCAGTTATTAACCGAGGGCTCTCTTGAGGACCATCGATATGCACAGGCTGGAAATCAGCCGGCATACTCTAGGATAAGACCCAAGGGTATGTCAGACTGCCCTGGGGTCTTCTATCCTGATCCATGAGATGGTCTTGTCTTTTCTTTTTTCTTAGGACTAAACCTGACATTCTGTGTATGGCTCTGCCTTCTTTTCCCCAAAATTTATGGTCCCAGAAAGTACATGCAAACCCAGAATAGCACCATCATTGATCAAGGGTAGAAGGAAACATAATCGGGTTTGACCATGAAGGTGACAAAGACTATTTAAGGAAAACTTGCAAAAATGGAGTGGATTTGGGGAGATTCTGAGGCAGCATGTTCTACTAAAGCTATTGAATGGCTTTTGTTAGAATCATCCCCAGGTAAGTTAACTGGGAAATTCTGATTTCTTTAAAAATTCCATAAAGATTTACTCTTTCCTAGTCACCTATTGCCAAAAAGGTTGTTCTTTAGTGCTGTGTTATATAAGGAAAGGAGGTAGGCCTAAATTTAAATCATGGGGAATGCATGAACAATTGTTCTTGGTAGATAATAAAATATAGTGAGCTTTTTGCTGCAAAGTGGCAGAATTCTTTTGTGATTCATTACCATAATAGTTCAAATACGTGTCCACAAATTATTTGCTATTCCTCCTTTCAAAAGATTGAGCCTAATTTCCCTCCCCTTAAGTGTGGGTCATGCTTCACTTTTAACACAGAGAATTTGATAGAGTGGCCATGTGAGATTTCTGAGAGAGGGTCATAAAAGGCATTGTGGCTTCTTAGTTCCTAGGGTCTTGGATCACTCTCAGCCGCAATGTTGTGAACACTCAAGTTGCCCTATGGAGAGGTCCACATGGCAAGAAACTGAGACCTCCAGCCAACACCAAAGTGAGCAAGTTATCTTGAAAGCAGATCATCCAGACCCAGTCAAGCCTACAGTTGACTGCAGCTCTGGCTGACATCTTGACTGCAGCTGTGGCTGACATCTTGACAGCCTCATGAGTCAGATCTACCAGCTGAGTCACTCCTGGAGTCCTGATTCTCAGTACGTATGTGAGACAATAAATATTTGGGGTTTTCTAAGCTGCTAAGTTTGGGGGTAATTTATTATGCAGCAATAGATAACTAATACATGGAGACTACATGGACAATTGGCTTTGTTAGATAATCCTAATTTGTTAGTTTTTGCTTCAAAGTGCAAAATGCTTTCTTGTGATTCATTGCCCTGAAACCTCTGTTTTCCTGTAGTCCCTAATGAAATCCTAATCTTTTATCAATAAATTTCGATTACCATTTCTTGAATTGCATGTATTTTTACCCATTTCACCCACCTCCAAATCTCAGCAATGTAAATGCTAAGTCTGCTTATAGCTGCAACACCAGAACGTAAACCCCACCAAAGAATGGACCGCAACCTTGCCTCAAGAACTACAGAATAAATTTTCTACTTGGGGTAGGGGACAGGATAAGGCTTTATTATACATTTGCATTAATTTTCTTTTGTATCTTTTTTTTCCCAGCCCCATTCCCAAATGGTCCTTTAATACCAGTGTATAAAACCTACCTGATGTGACCCTAGCCCATCTAAGTACCTTCCTATCTTTCATGCCCTGTGAGCAAAACATTCAGAAACAGCCCCAGCCAACACCATCAACTCTGGCCAATTAGTGTTTCAGCAGGGAAGTATTTCTGACGTAAGGCAAGGGTTCCTAGAGCCTTCCAGACTCCTGTGGGAAAGTAATAAAACAGTAAATTAGGGCTGGGTGGAGAATTAGACTTTGGTCCCTGATCCTCTTCATTGACAACAGCCAATAGGCTTCTTCATGTGGTGGGAATGTGATGGGCTGAACTTACATTGCTTGCTTCTTTCTCCAAACAAGGGAAATAGCTGCAGTCACAAGTTATTGCTTGCCAGAGCTGATTTTTCACATTCCTGGTCAAACATTTAGGAGATGAGAAAAAGCTGATGGAAAGGAAAGGATATTTTGCTGTCATCATATTGCAGGTGACTAATGAACTGAATTCAAACCAACATCAGGATAGAAGCAAGGATATTTTTTCCTATAGTTATAGCACAAGTTGAGAATGAAACAGAGTGGTGGTGGTGATGGGTGTAAATATATATGCTCCATGGTCTTAAAAACTGTGTCTGCATTATTTGAAACTTCCAAGGCAATTAGAATGTGGCTCATCATAGTCATTGTAATCATCCCTCAAAAGAAATACATGTTTTACCTGGTAACAAAAATTCTCAAGTTGGTCAGTGACTTCATGAGCATCTCAGCTGGTGGATTTGCACCTCTGATCCTTGGCCACCTAAAAGTTGACAATCCACCCAAAGTCTCCCAAAGATCCAGATGCCCTCACACCAGTGCCCAGTTTGATGCTCTTCTATTTGGATGTTTACCTGTGTGTCTTTTTTTTGCCTCAACTAACACTTTAAATTGAGATTTTATAAGCCAAGCCAAACTGATGTATTTCAAGAGCTCGTTCCCAACTCTTCCATTTTTCTGTATGTCAGAATTGGACCTAGAGTGATCCAGGAATCTTGGGCTGGTCCTACAGCTGTTCCAAATATGCTAATCTTAGGGATGAGTATTCAAAAGTCTGGCACACAGTAGGCACTCAATAAATGTTTATGGAATCCTGGTATATATACATGATATTTCTCTACTGAAGCAATTTCTATTTTAAATAGATAGTAGAAGCAAGATGTTCCTGGCATGTGAAACATTGACCCAAAGTTGACTGATAACAAGAGCACTGAGAATTCCTGCAAGGGTCAAAGTTCTTCCAGCTTCCTCATTATCAGGCTGTGAATAGATTTTCTCAAAGATCCGTAGGGATTAGAATAAACATTCTGGAGCCTTATGGTTATTTAGTCCATTAGAATATAGAATTCGGTAGAGTCCATCCAATATTTGTTACTACCTGAGCTACATGGGTCCCCCTCTATGTCCTTGGGGGCTAGCATAACAGCTTGGCCCTAGGGGTTTTCTTTTAGTAAAATGAAAGGAAAAGCAGGAGAGGAAAAGGGGGGGGGGGGCGCCTTCAAATCGCAAACTCAGCATATTCATATCACCATATTAGTACAAAAAGATGCGATACCAAAATTAAACTTTTGAAAATTCCATTCTGGGAGTGGGTTTTTTTCCATGTAATGAAACCTTCCCATCTCCTTATGCTAGTGAAAGAAATGAGAAAGACTGATGAAAACATCTTTCTTTCAAAAGTCCTCCCTGTCAGTTTAGAGCAAGGAAAATTAAAATACCAAGCAAATTCATCCATCATAATATACCTCTTGTTTCCTTTTCATCTTTCTTCTACTTCCTAGATTACTAATCTCAGTCACCTTATTTTCACTCACTGTCTGACGGTGAGTGTATCTATAATACTTAATACCAGCTATATCTAAAGATAGTGAAGTTTTGGTACTTAATATTTGCTGTATGCATAGCATCTCAAAGAACTTCATGAATACTAGTTAGGAGTCTCAAGCTATTTCAAAAATTGGAAAAGATAAAGAAAGCTAGCCTTAGAAAATCAAAGAATAACTGCTGTCTCCTGGTAAAAACATGGAGATTTCATCTGGACAATGGGGCTCTCTATCACCCCCTAACCACCAGCTACATGACACTAGGCAAGGGTATCAGTCAGGATGATTTAGGTTATGCTCTGGTAACAAACAACCCCCAAATTTCAGGGATTTATAACATCAAAGGTATATTCTCACACATGCTACATGTCCATCCTAGGGTGGCGGTGGCTTTTTGCCACATCGTCTACACTCTCAGACCCAAGCTGAGGAGCAGTCTCTACAGTGGACCTTCTGGCAGAGGGAAAAGAGAGCATGGAAAATAACATGCTGGTTCTTACGCTTCTTCTATAGAAGTGGCCCTTGTCATTTGGTCTATTGGTCAGTGAAAGCCCAATGGCTGTGAAGCACAATCCTTTCATAACGAGGGGCACAAAGTATTGTGAACAATTATGCAACCTATTGCCAGGAGTCCTCATTTTTCTCACTTGTGAAAAAACATGGCCTCAGTGACCTCCCAGATGAAGTTTATGATGCAATATTCTGAAGACCATTTGGCAACAGATTGTGTTATAATTAGAGTTCATACCTGCCAGCTATAAGCCCCATAAATGCAACGGTTCCTCATAAAAACCACAGGCAAAGGTAGGAAAGACTTCTTGTTCAAGTCATGGCTGGTCTTGTTTTTCTGGAAGTTGCTTGCCAGCACTGACGAATATTTTTTCCACCTCAAATACTATAACACAGAAGTCTGGTAATTCTGTGGAAATACTCTAACCAGGATTGTCTTGAAAATGTATCCACTTCATCATTACACTTAAAATCTCAACATAGTAACACAGGTCTTCTAAGTCTTCAGCCAGAAATCTATATCCTGGAAGTTGCTCGGCCTGGTGGGAAGTCGTAGAACCTGCCCATTATTGGCTTGTGCAAGAACTCACAGGAGTCTCGTTCCCATTCAATTCACATTGAGTGAATCACATTATTTACTTTATTATACTAAAATGTGAGGCTGAGCATTATAGTCATGACCCTTTTTCCTTTTTCTTAAAATCCCAAAAGAAGTGTTGGGAAAATGAAGGGGACTAAAAATTACTGACAAGTTATTTATATATTACAGGTTCAGAATGCCTTATCTGAAACCTTGGAGCCAGATGTGTTTCAGAATTCATAATTTTTCAGGTTTCAGAAAGGTAATACAGTGCATACACCTTATATTATTTAACAGTTCCATTGAGGTATGAGGCTGGACCCATAATAAAGTACATTAAATATTCAAGCATTAAAAAGTATCAATATGCACATAATCTTAAAAAGACAATAATTAGCTTTTTGTTAGCTCAGATCTGATTTTTTTTTCCCCCAAACGAGTAGGCTGCAAGCATGGAATAAAGTTTTGGGTTTTCAGAGCTTTCAGGATTACAGAATTGTGAATAAGGGACTGTGAGCCTGTAATACTCCTATGAAGTAATCCCCAGCATACATGAAGTAAAAAAGCAAGGTGGAGAAAAGCATATATAATATGGGTCTTAGTTTATCAGTGTCATTATGATAAATACCACACACTAGTTGACTTAACAACAGGAATTTATTGGCTCACAGTTTGGAGGTCAGAAGTCCAAAATTTACCAGCAAACCATCCTTCTCCACAGTCTGTGCAGTCTGGTGGTAACTTGCCAGCATTCAGTCTGTCTCTGTCACATGATGGTCTTTCTCTTTCTGCTGCTGTGGCTTATACTTCATGTCCAAATTTCCTTTGCTTATAGGGACTCCAGTCATACTGGATTAGGATCTGCCTTGATTCTAAATACAAATGAGTCCAACCCACAGGACTGGGGGTGGGGGTGGATTTGGATTTGAACATGGCTTCATGGGGTATATGATTCAATCTTCCACAGTTATGCTACTTTTATCTTAGAAGGGTAGAGGGAAACAAATATTTGCGTATATATTTTTAAGGTTTCTTACACCAAACAACAACGACAACAAAATGAAACAACAGGAAAGATAAACCAAAACTAAAACAATGGGTGGGGGATAGGGCAGAGGAAACTGGGATAAAAACTATCTTTCTCTGATATACCTTGACTATAAAGCATCTTAAAATTTTAAAATATGTGGTCCTTAAAAATCTAAGATAAAATATAGTAATGATCCTAACAGAAAATTGAGCTGGTACATAACCACACAGAGAGTGATTATTTAGGGTGACTCTAAACACAGAATTTAAATGAATATCCTTTAGTGAAATATAACCTAAGGACAAAAACAACTATAGTTAAAAAAAAAACACAATTTTTCAGTTATCTTGGTGATGGTGTTGCAATTGTTATTCTAAGATTGTTGTCTGTATATTTTAAGGTAAAGCAAATGAGTAAATATGTTGGTTTGAGTTGGGAACCAGGATTCTCAACATGGAAAATGTTGATACAGATGAATTATTGGGAAAATTAGGATAACATTCCTGAGAACCTGAATTTGAGTTCAAAACACCAGTATGAACATAACAAGCAAATTGAAAGGAGAATAGAACTGCATAAGAAAGGAAAAATGAAAGGGGGAAACCTATGGGTAAAAGGACTCAATAAGCATATTAGTCAATTACTTAAACATGTATTTCCTTGTTCTATCCATTGATAAGATCCAGAAACAATGATGAACTCACAAGTAATGAGCACTGAAAAGAATGAGCTTGTGGTCTCTAAACACAACTTCCCTTTAAAAGGAACCAGGGCCCCTTGGAGATATGTCTGATTCCAGGTCTGGGGCAGGAAATGTATAATATAAGCCTGGAATATTCTCGTGCCAAAAGATAGGAAGCTATCAAAGAACACTGCTGCTATATTAAAATGAGTCAGAACTCCCTGGGAACGTGGGACATGACTCCTGGGGATGAACCTGGAACCTGCATCATGGAATCGAGAAAGCCTTCCTGACCAAAAGGGGGAAGAGAAATTAAACAAAATAAAGTTTCAGTGACTGAAATGGAGTGGAGAGGTCATTCTGGAGGTTATTCTTATGTATTATATAGATATTTCTTATTAGTTTTTAGTGCATTAGAATAGCTAGAAGGAAATATCTGAAACTGTTGAACTGCAACCCAGTATCCTTGATTCTTGAAGATGACTGTATAACTATATAGCTTATATGGTGTGACTGTGTGATTGTGAAAACCTCGTGGCTCACACTGCCTTTATCCAGTGTATGGACACATGAGTAGAAGAAAAGAGGGACAAAAAGTAAATGAATAATAGGGGGGGAAAAGGAGTATGAGATGTTTTGGGTATTCTCTTTTACTTTTATTTTAATTTTTATTCTTATTTTTAGTTTTATTTTTTGGAGTAAAGAAAATGTTCAAAAAATTGATTGTCGTGATGAATACACAACTATATGATGAGACTGTGAACAACTAATTGTACCCTTTGGATGACTGTGTGGTGTGTGAATATAACTCAATAAAATTGCATTAAACAAATGAACAAACAAAAATGAGTCAGAAGAGGAAGGGGGAAATTTGAACCCTGGGTAGTTGATATTTAATATTATGGAATTACTGATAAATTTTTAGGTGTGAGGATGGAATTGTGGTTACAGTTTTTGAAAGAGACCTTATATTTTAGAGATTCATACTGAAATACTTATGGATTAAATGACATGATGCCTGTGGTTTATTTAACAATAATCTGGGGTGAGGGCGGGGGAGGGATGGGTACAAGTAGAGATAAAATAAGATTAACTTAATTAAGGTGGTAAATATCAAAGCAGGGTTATTGATACATGGGGCTCATTATTCAATTCTGTTTAATTCTGAAATGCTTGAAATTTTTGATAATAAAAAGTAAAACAAATTAAAAACTCCTTTGAAGGAGGTATTAAATGTTCCATTTCTTGAAGAGATAAGTGAACTCAGAACAACTAAATAACTTACCCAACTGCTAACAAATGGTGGAGCCAGAATCCAAACCCAGGTATGTCCAACTACCAAACCCCCTTGCTCCATGGAGTTTTAGAAGGGGAATCTATTAAACAGTGTAGCTTTTTTTTTTTATGGTTTTTTAAATCTTTTTTTTTTAAATTCTGTTTTATTGTGATATATTCACATATCATAAATCATCCATGGTGTACAATCAACTGTTCATAGCACCATCATATAGCTGTGCATTCATCACCCCAATCCATTCTTTGAACATTTTCCTTGTACAAGAAAAAGTAAAAATAATAAAAAAATAAAAGTAAAAAAGAACACCCAAATCATCCCCCCTCCCACCCTATTTTTCATTTAGTTTTTGTCCCCATTTTTCTTCTCATTCATCCATACACTGGATAAAGGGAGTGTGATCCACAAGGCTTTCACAATCACACTGTCACCTCTTGGAAGCTATATTGCTATACAATCGTCTTCAAGAGTCAAGGCTACTAGGTTGTAGTTTGATAGTTTCAGATATTTACTTCTAGCTATTCCAATACATTAAAACCTAAAATGGGTTTGTCTGTATACTGCATAAGAATGCCCACCAGAGTGAACTCTCGACTCCATTTGGAATCTCTCAGCCATTGAAACTTTATTTTGTTTCATTTTGCATCCCCCTTTTGGTCAAGATGTTCTCAATTCCATGATGTTGGGTCCAAATTCATCCTCCGGAGTTATATCCTGCATTGCCAGGCAGATTTACACCCCTGGGAGTCAGGTCCCATGTAAGGGGGGAGGGCAGTGAGTTCACCCGCCAAGGTGGCTAAGCTAGAGAGAGAGAGAGGGCCACATCTGAGCAACAAAGAGGTACTCAGGGGGAGACTCAGGCACAGTTATAAGCAGGGTTAGCCTCTCCTTTGCAGTAGCAAGCTTCATAAGGGCAAGTCCCGAGATAGAGGGCTCAGCACACCAAACAGCCAGTCCTCAATGTTTGTGAGAATATCAGCAACAATCCAGGTGAGGAAGCCCAACATCTCTGCATTTCCCCCCAGCTCCTCATGGGTCCCTGCATATATATTTTTATTCTTTGCCCAAATTACTTTGGGATGTGTCGCTATTTCACACTAACCTATGCAAACCTACCAGGTCTCACTTCCTATTCAAAGTTCCATGTAATTATGGTATTTGACAAACTGTACAAGTTAAATTGTTTAGGAAATATAGATCCTGCACTAACTAAACATCTCTTCCCTTGGTCTCACATGGAAGTTGAAGTTTTATAACAGTCAGTATTGTCCTTTACCCTTTGGCCCGATTTGCTCTAGTCCTAACCACACCTGTTTCATTCATATCTCTAGTTGAAGTCTGGACTCTTTTTCAGCTTTTTTAACAGTTGCTGTATGTACTAATACTGACATTCGTATCTGTCGAGTTCTAGCTCTGAATTTCAGGTGTCACACAGATACCCAAAGCTCCAGGGATAGATCAGGTTATACAGAAAGGGACCAGCATCTCAGAAACTGGAGATAGCCATTACAATTCAGAAATAGATGTGACTGCTGTAAGAGCTTACATTCTAGGGATGGTTATGATAAGAGATCCCCTGATAAGCTGTGCTCTAAGGTTCAATTCTGCATTTACACATTGTAGTTAGTCGATATTGGTGAGGCATTATAGTGATTGCCTTTGTTTCTGGTGTAGCTCACTCAAAATGCTGTCTGCAGGATCCATTCACCTTATTTCATGTCCCACAGCTTCACTCCTTCTCAGTACAGCTTTTTGTACCTTTTGAAACTTGTACAAATACACATATTACCAGTTCCAAATACTATTTAAAAAAAAAAAGAAATACTCTGATGCTCTATTTTTAGCCTTAATTTTCATTTCAAGACATCATCTTCATTTTCTTCTGTAATAAACTTAACAGGTATCCACCCATTTGGTCAGATTTATTTATTCTTTAGCAGTTGATGCATTAAACAATTATAGTCTTTACTTTCCATCCTTAATAGTGTTGGATTCATTAAATATGAGATTGTTTAGCTTCCTCACAGAGAAAAAAAAGCTCAGGAATAAACCTTTATACTACCCACCTGCTATTCTTGCAGCACAATTTTAATATGAAAGTTTTTTTTTTCCTTTATTCTCTTTTTTTTTTTTTTTTTCATTTTTATTGACATTGTTCAGATACCATACAATTAGCCAAAGATCCAAAGTGTACAATCACTTGCCCCTGGGTACCCTCATACAGCTGTGCATCCATCACACTTAATTTTTGTTCAATTGTTAGAAACTTTTCATTACTCCAGACAAGAAATAAAGTGAAAGATGAAAAAAGAAAAAAAGAAAAGGAAACTCTAATCCTCCACTATCCCTAACCAACCCCCCTCAATTGACTCATAGTATTGATATAGTACATTTGTTACTGTTTATCAAAAAATGTTGAAATACTACTAACTGTAGTACATAGTTTGTAATAGGTATATCTTTCTTCCCTATATGCCCCTCTATTATTAACTTCTAATTGTATTGTCATACATTTGTTCTGGTTCATGGAAGTGATTTCTAGTATTTGTACAGTTGATCATGGACATTGCCCACCATAGGATTCAGTTTTATACATTCCCATCTTTTGACCTCCAACTTTCCTTCTGGTGACATATATGACTCTGAGCTTCCCCTTTCCACCTCATTCACACACCATTTGGTGCTGTTAGTTATTCTCACATCTTGTTACCAACACCCCTGTTCATTTCCAAATATTTGAGTTCATCCTAATTCAACATTCTCCTCATATTAAGCAACCACTCCCCATTCTTAAGCCTCGTCCTATATCTTGGTACCTTATATTTCATGTCTATGAGTTTACATATTATAATTAGTTCCTGTCAGTGAGACCCTGTAATAATTGTCCTAATGTGTCTGGCTTATTTCACTCAGTATATTGCCCTCGAGGTTTTGTCATCAACCCATTTTTTTTTTAATATGGTTTTGTTCACTCACCATACATTCCATCCCAAGTAAATAATCGATGGTTCTCTGCATGGTCATACATTTATGTGTTCACCACCTTCACCACTATCTATATAAGAGAATCTACATTTCTTCCACAAGGCAGGAGGGAGAGTCAAAGAAGGTAGAGAGGCAAAAGAAAGAAGAAAAAAAAAATGACAGCTAGGAAGCAGCAAAAGGAAAAATAACCTTAAATCAAAGTAGAATAAAGAATCAGACAATACCACCAATGTCAAGTGTCTAACATGCCTCCCCTATCCCCCCCTCTTATCTGCATTCACCTTGGTATATCACCTTTGTTACATTAAACGAAGCATAATACAATGATTCTATTAGTTACAGTCTCTAGTTTATGCTGATTGCATCCCTCCCCCAATGCCTCCCCATTTTTAACACCTTGCAAGGTTGACATTTGCTTGTTCTCCCTCGTAAAAGAACATATTTGTACATTTTATCACAATTGTTGAATACTCTAGATTTCACCAAGTTACACAGTCCCAGTCTTTATCTTTCCTCCTTTCTTGTGGTGTCTCACATGCTCCCCACCTTCCTCTCTCAACCGTATTCATAGTTACCTTTGTTCAGTGTACTTACATTGTTGTGCTACCATCTCCCCAAATTGTGTTCCAAACCACGCACTCCTGTCTTCTATCACCCTTTAGTGCTCCCTTTAGTATTTCCTGTAGGGCAGGTGTCTTGTTCACAAAGTCTCTCATTGTTTGTCAGAAAATATTTTGAGCTCTCCCTCATATTCGAAGGACAGCTTTGCTGGATACAGGATTCTTGGTTGGTGGTTTTTCTCTTTCAGTATCTTAAATATATCACACCACTTCCTTCTTGCCTCCATGGTTTCTGCTGAGAGATCTGCACATAGTCTTATTAAGCTTCCTTTGTATGTAATGGATTGCTTTTCTCTTGCTGCTTTCAGGATTCTCTCTTGCTGCTTTCAGGATTCTCTCTTTGTCTTTGACATTTGATAATCTGATTATTAAGTGTCTTGGCGTAGGCCTATTCATATCTCTTCTGTTTGGAGTACGCTGCGCTTGTTGGATCTGTAATGTTATGTCTTTCATAAGAGATGGGAAATTTTCATTAATTATTTCCTCTATTATTGCTTCTGCCCCCTTTCCCTTCTCTTCTCCTTCTGGGACACCAATGATATGTACATTATTGTACTTTGTTTCATCCTTGAGTTCCCGGAGACGTTGCTCGTATTTTTTCATTCTTTTCTCCATCTGCTCCTTTGCGTGTAGGCTTTCAGGTGTTTTGTTCTCCAGTTCCTGGGTGTTTTCTTCTGCCTCTTGAGATCTGCTGTTGTATGTTTCCATTGTGTCTTTCATCTCTTGTGTTGTGCCTTTCATTTCCATAGATTCTTCTAGTTGTTTTTTTGAACTTTTGATTTCTGCCGTATACATGTCCAGTGCTTCTTTTACAGCCTCTATCTCTTTTGCAATATCTTCTCTAAACTTTTTGAACTGATTTAGCATTAGTTGTTTAAATTCCTGTATCTCAGCTGAAGTGTACGTTTGTTCCTTTGACTGGGCCATAACTTTGTTTTTCTTAGTGTAGGTTGTAATTTTCTGTTGTCTAGGCATGGTTTCCTTGGTTATCCAAATCAGGTTTTCCCAGACCAGAACAGGCTCAGGTCCCAGAGGGAAGAAATATTCAGTATCTGGTCTCCCTGCACGTGTGTCTTAGAAAATTGCTCCACCCTTTGATGCCTCAGGTCACTGTGCTTTTCTGCCCAGCAGGTGACGCCTGTTAGCCTATAATTCTTGACTGGTGTGAGGAGGTGTGGCCGTGTTCCCCCAGGCTCTGGGGTCTGGTTCTCAATGGAAAGGGCCCCACCCCTTTCCTCCTAGAGAAGACAGACCCACCAGGTGGAGGTCATTAGCATTTCAATGGTCTTGCTCTCTGCTTGTGCTGTCTCTGCCCTTCCCTGAGTCACAGCCCTGGAAACTGAAAATGACTGGGGCTTTCTCCACTGAGCCAAAAAAGAAACAGTCCCCTTCAGACCCAGTCCAAGGCAACCCTCCGGCTATCCCAGGTCAGTCGTCACCCAAAGCCTCTGTCTGTTTTGGGGGATGCGTACCTGTAGTGAGCAGTTCACACTCGCTACTTAAAACCCCAGTTGGAGCTCAGCTGAGCTATATTCGCTTGCTGGGAGAGAGCTTCTCTCTGGCACCACGAGGCTTTGCAGTTCGGGCTATGGGGGAGGGGGTCTCACGACTTGGTTCCGCAGGTTTTACTTACAGATTTTATGCTGTGTTCTCGGGCATTCCTCCCAATTCAGGTTGGTGTATGATGAGTGGATGGTCTCATTTGTCCCCCTGCAGTTATTCTGGATTATTTACTAGTTGTTTCCGGTTTTTTGTAGTTGTTCCAGGGGGACTACTTAGCTTCCACTCCTCTCTATGACGCCATCTTGCCTGAGTCCTAATATGAAAGTTTTACTGACACTTGGACAATTTCTCTGATGTGGAAAGATAAATATCAAGAGTGAAATGTGGCCAGTCTTGTAAGTTAAGAGCTATGATCTTTGATCCATTTTTCTATCCATTTCAATATCTGATTTATATTATTCTCTAGCTCTTCTGGATTATTCCTGAACAACTGATGCTCTATTTCTTCTCTGTAAGATGCTATGCCTTCTTCATAAAGAGGTTGAAAATTTTCACAGTGACTATTGTCTTGTAGTTTCTTTTCATTACAACCTCTTGTTTCAAGTCTTTTGTACAATACACCATTGTCTGTTCTCAGCACAAAAGCTGTATGAAACCAGTGTTCAGGGAAGAAATCACAACCATGGAAATCACCATAACTCCACCTTCTTTCATCTGGTTTTCTTACCTCATCAACAACTCTATCTTCATCTAAAACGGGACCATCATAATCTTCATCACAGCCATCATATAGTTGCCCTTCTTCAGCTAAATCACTCTCATTAACGTATTTCAGTCCTGATCTTGATGCAGGTTCTTTGCCTAGTGTAGTTTTTCCAACCCCTGGTGTACAGGTGAGCAGGATGTTTGGCTGCAGCATGGTCCTCACTGTGATGGCTCCCGGCACCCAGACTCGTGCACTCCATGCACAACAGGGTCTAGATTACATTTGACTGTTTGCAAAAATCAAATCTAATATTAATAATTGCCAAAATTAAAAATAAAAATGTCTCCCATTTATTCAGTGCTAAAACTGCACTAAGTGCTTTAGACATACTATTTCCTTTAATTGTCAGAATAACATTTCAAAGGTTGAAGATTTGCCAACACTGAGGCTATTCAAAGAGAGGACACTGGGAAAGAGATTATAGTGGTCCCAAGATCTGAATTAACCTTAGCCATGACATTTAGTCACCTGGACACTTATATGAGAATTAGAACGATCTATAAACAAATTCTTTACCTATCACTTTGTTCTGTCATTTTTGACCTTTGCAACTGTGCTCCAAAAAGAGAAAGTTCCTTTGAAATTCAGTAATCTGTCCTGTCCAATCCCCTCACAATGACGTCGATCAAGCAGCAGCTAATAATCGTCTCTTTTTCTGAATCCAATATTCTTTACTAAAGATTGCGTAAAATTTGTTTTAGTATCTCACAATATGTCAAACTATTTGGGAAAACCAATATATTCTGGGCTTACAATCCCTGAATTTGCTGTTTGGATTTCTGCATGGAACGGAATTGTGAAGACATAAAGATTCAAATATGAAAGCTCTTTTTCTTCTTCCCTTCTAATTCTTCTTGCTTCCCACCCCACGCCAGGTCTGTCTCATGGTATTTCCCACTACTTTTTTTCACTTGAAGATCAAAGTTACACCTGAATACACTAACTGTAAACATTTCAAACCAACACAGGGTAGAGTGAGCTCTGCTCTTCTCTACAAGATTTTCACAGTATACAGACTAAATTTAGAAAGTTATCAATGTATTAAAAGGGTTAGGCAGTTCTCAGATTCTATTTCCTCGTTACAGCCTCTAAACCATTCCCTAGTTCTGGTGCATTAAATCCAAGGTCTAGAGGAAAATATTTTCTTTCTGTGAAAAGAAATGCAGGTTTGGGCTGTACATTCCTGTTTAGAAGCCAGTGCTTTTCCCCCTTCTCAGCCAACAGGATGGGGACTAAGATCTTAAATTATTTTGATCTTTTCACTTAGCATTTTTCATTCCTCATAAGACATCAACTATGACAGCACTAGGACTCACACACATAAGTCCCTAACCCTATCCATTTCAAAATTCAAAGCATGGGTAAATCTTTGAAAAATAACATATTTTTCTTTTAATTTGATGTACTGGCGCTATTTTAAATAATTCACTTAATAGATCTATTACTACTTTATGAGTTTGGTTCCTATTCCTCTTAGAGCGCTGTTTCTCTTACCTATAAATGCCACAGTTCTTTGACTCATCCTTTAGAACTCATCTTCTCCATCTTTTCTGATTAACCTCACCTCCTCTTGACCCTTCTCTTTTTCCACACACCTTGCTTAAACAAATGAATCATTTAGACTGAATCATTTAGTACTGAGTTGCTTTTGGATACTTATATTGCTTCTGTTCATAGTTGTTAACTAGATTGGAAACTCTCCAAGGGCAGGGACTGTTTTGTCTATTATTTTATTCTCTAGTGTAGGGCTTGCCTCTCAAGAGGCACTCAGTAAATGTATACTAACTAGTTAACTCACAGCAATTAATTATTTGGACAAATGTCAAAAGCATCAGGATGATGGGTTAAAAATCACCTGCAGTAATGATAATCATAACAGCATCTCTGTAAGTCCTTGTCCCCAGTGGCCAACTTCTTCCAGACAACATTTATCAATTTTGCGTAAGATTGCTGTTCATCTTGACATCACTGATTCATGACATTTATAATCTTGCAAACCATTTGTCACTGAAACAACGTGGGAGACATAAAGTCATTTCAGAATACACTGAAAATGTTATGCTGTTGAAATGAGCAAACATCCTATAAAATAAGGAGAGACATGTTTTAGAAATATTCAGAGCTGGCAACAAGATTTGATCTAGGAGGAAGTACCATCAGGCCCCGGAAAAGGATGCACCTAACTTGCAATGAGCTGATTTCTTCAGTCCCCTATTCAAGATTAACTGGGGCAAGGAGGATGAAACCCTGCCGAGCCTCTCCCTCTCAGATCCTCTGGGGGGACAGGGTTTCGGGCTAGTCACCAGCCAAGAATAGCTCCTCTTCAACCAGGCCCCTTCTGTGCAGTAGATGGTTAGAAAAAGTGAGATATGTTAATCTTTAGGAATCTTTAAGATGGGCACAAGAGAACCCCTCTTCTATTTAACTTTTATTATGAATGTCATCAAACATATAAAAGAAATTATGACATATATTCATCAGTTTAAATAATAATGATAATAATCTAGGGAACATCCAGATATTAAACACCCAAAATAAGCAAAAGGACATTATAAAATGTTTGAAGTTTCCTGCCCCAATTTTACTTGTCTCCCCCCACCAAGAGGTAGCCATGATTCTGAAAATTATCATTTCTTTGACTTTCTTTATAATTTAAACATATGCATGTAAATATAAATAGTATACTGTTTAATTTTACATGCTTGTTTTAATTTAGGTTTTTTAAATTATTCAAATTATACTAATATAACCAGAGGTTAATGACCCCTTGACATATAGAAACAAACCTTGAGTTTCAAATCCTTCCATTGTAAAATTTCTTATATGAAACTCCTACCACAGTTGATTTTATGGATGACATACTAAACATACCTAGAAATATAATTAAATAGCATAAATGATCTTATAAGTTTCATATTATACAATCTACAGTTGTAAAATAACCTATAAATTTACAAGTTGAGTCATTTCATAATTCCTTAATAGAATAAAAGTAAAAGAAACAAAATAAGGTTTAAATTAATAGAATGTGACTAAAGAAACAGAATAAGACAAAAAGATCTTGCTATTGTTATGATTGTCAAAGTAGACTCAATGAAAGGAGGATCAACACTGCAGGTGAGACATTTGTTTCAAGGTTATACTAACAGATCTGTGAGTCTGTCCATTGGTGTTGATACGTTCTTGTTACCAGGGAGATTAGCATTGGGCCAGGGAAGTTCCTTAGCAAGTGGACTCTTGGGGAGCTTCCTCTTCACTTTTCAAAATGGTTAACCCTAAAGCATGATTTGTTGATTCGCTCAGTCAACGTACATTTATTGACTGTCCGTTGCTGACCACACAAGGGGACTATCACACCCGCCAGTGTCTCACAGGCTAGTGGGCAGAGGCAGGGACCACAGTACAGGCCGTGGACAGAGTGCTGGGGAGGCACCTCCTCCTCAGCCCAGTACACACCCCCATCTTAGTCTCTGACAGCGGCTGCAACAAAGCTTAAAACAGCAGGCATGTGTTCTCTCAGAATTCTGAAGGCCGAAGTCTGAAATTGAAATCAAGGTGTTGGCAGGACCATGCTCCTTCCAAAGGCTGGAGGAAAGAATCCTTCCTTGCCTCTTCCGACTTCTGGTGTTTGCCAGCAGGCCTTGGCATTCCTTGGCATTCCTTGGCTTTTGAATGCATCACTTTTAAGGACACCAATCAGATTGGATTAAGGGCCCACCCTATCCCAGTGTGACTTCATATTAGCTAATTCCATCTGCAGTGGCCCTATTTCCCAAAGAGGTCACATTCTGAGGTACTGGGATTAGGACTTCAGCCTATCTTTTGGGGGGACTAAATTCAACCCACAACACCCTTCTCTGTTAAGCTTGGAAGACTGGAAAATGCTTTAGCATGAACCATTTATTTCCCAAATAAATGAGAGACCTACCCCCCCCCCCCCCAAAAAATGGAGTTAAAATTCTGTAAGACAGCCTTGCCCATGGATCAATGCATGATGATAAAAGCTGTTGCCTGAATGTAAAAAAGGGAGCAAATTCCTGGTCACTTAAGTCTGGAAAATGCTGATTTAATTAATGTAGAATTTCTTAGATCCGTTAAAATGCTCATGTGAACTATGAATCACTAGGAGAGGATATCATCTGCAGTATTTCCCAGAGTTCGCTAAATGCAAGTTTCTTTTTTCAATGGACAAAACACTGCTATAGAGCTTTCCAAAGGCTTACTTTTTCTCCTTACCTAATTCCCGGAGGAAAAGGTCAAGTTTAATATAGGCATGTTACAGAGCAGATAATCAAAATATGCCTGCTGATCTGAAATATAAAACATTAAGCTCTCATAGAAAGGTATAAGTCCATTTCAAAGATCAAGAAATGGTGGTTGATGGATTTTTAAAAATGATTTCTTCCTAGTTCAAGGATGGGTAGTCACACCATTTTTTTCCAGGTCCTAAAACTATACTCTGTCTGCTGCCCTTAGGGTGCCCTACTTTAGGTTTATAAATTGGAACACAAGCTTGGTTTCCTGTTTCTCCAGCAAGATCTGGAAAATATGTTGATGCAGCTTAAAAAGCACACACTATAACCCAGAAGCTTAGGTAGACTAAAGCAGCATCTGCAAAACTTGGGGCTGTAAATGTTGGAAAAGACCCTTCACAGTGGCTCTCAGCCCTGGTTGCATATTAGAATAGCCTGGGGAGCTAAAGAAAGAAAACAAATAACACCAATGTCCAGGCCCTATCACAGGTGCATTAAATAATACTCTAGCAGTGAGACCTACGAATTGTTAAAAGCTCCTCGGGTATTGCCTCTGTCCAGCTAGGATTGAGAAGCACTATCCTAAAAAGTCCAGCCATAAGTCATAACAGCCAGCAGCCACCCTGCCTCGTTTTCAAGACTTAATGGTTCTTTGGGAAACTTGCAGACTTCAGAGTTTCCCTGAAACACTGTGTATTGTCATATCCACAAAACTGGCACTTCCCCGGTTTCCGTGGTAATTATGGAGATGACAGAATGTGGTCAGGGGAAACCACCACCACCACCACTGCCTTTGCACCTAGAGATAAATTAAAAATATGAAAGTCACTATGCTTAGTCATGACCCCCAAAGATAATAAAAACTTGAGCATGTTCTAAAAACCTTGACTTTCTTAAAGACAAGAAGGAGGTGCCTTTTCCTTGACTTTTATAATGGTGATGGTCTGAAGGCTTGACACAAACTGAAGATGAGAAAACAAATTATTTTTTTACCCTTCAGAACAGACTAACCTAAACTTGATAATCTTGTTAAACTTGTATGTTTTTTCCCCACTAAATACGTGTTGTGTTTATTATTTGGCACATTGATTCTTTTGAATTCTGACTCCCTTGCGCCTCTTTGCAAGTGAATAAAAAAAGTTTTTTTCTAAACACTTTTATGCCTGAGTTTTCTTTTTATAGTTCTGGAGGTTCCACTGAGGTTTACTTGGGAAGTGATGGGGGGTGGGGCTCACATACCTGAGCCAACCAAACTACTTTACCTAAGAAGTGCATTTTGGTTTCCAAAATGAATCTCTTTCAGAAATACAGCTTTACCATGACCGCCTTTTCTCTGTGGGCCCCCCTGCACCCCAACTCTACTTTTCTGGGTTTCTGGCTTTGTTTCTGTTTGTGTTTCTGTATCAAGTCTGGTTGCAGTTCTGGATTGAGCATGGCCAATAGTTTAGTCTCTATTAATGACTTAAAGATATAGTATTTAGGTTTCTGGTGAGCTCTATCAGGTGGCAAATACAGAGAATCCATTTCATTAGTCTTTTTTGTTTGTCTGCTGGTTTGTTTGACTTGGGGAGTCTGCCGTCTTCTGTTGTTTAAATGTTAGTACAAACATCCTATAAAATGAGGAGAGATGTTTTGTACAAACATCCTATAAAATGAGGAGAGATGTTTAGAAATATTCAAAGCTGGCAACAAGATTTGATACAGGAAGAATCACCATCAGGCCATGTACAGGATGCACTTAACTTGCAAAGAGCCAATTTTCTTGGGCCCCATAGGAAGATTAACTGGAACATAAAGAAGATGAAGCCTGGATGAGCCTCTTCCTCTCAGAGTCTCTGGGGGGACTGGGTTTGTAGTAAGTCACCAGTAAAGAATAGCCCCCCTTCTGTGGTTGGCTGAGTTACATAGCTCAGAAATAACCAAGTTCTTAATCTTAATCCCATTCCTCTGTGTGTGAACCCATCGTAAATAGGACCTTTTGAAGATGGTTGTTTTTAGTTAAAGTGTGGCCAACTGAATCAAGATGGGTCTTGATCCTATTCCTGGAGACCTTATAAAGAGAAAGCCATGGCGAGGAGCTGGAAGCCAGCAATCAGCTGGAGTAGAAGAGAAAGGAGAGGGCGTCGCTAGGTGTGGGAAGGCCAAGGAACGCAAGGACTGCGGCCAGGCAGGAAGCTACTGACCCCAGGAGGAAACAAGCCTTCTGGCCTCTGAAACTGAGAGCCAATAAATTCCCATTGTTAAGCCAACCCATGTGTGGTATTTGTCACAGCAGCCTGAAAACTAAGACACTTTCTATGAGCTAATATCACTTAGGAAAATTTCTTCTGCCTGCTGGAAAGGAGAACAGCCTTTTGAGGTCTTCACTGGCTGGGCCAGTGAGTTTTTGTATTCTGTGCTTACTTTTTACCTCTAGCTGAGATTGTAAAACTGAAGTTGCTAGTTCCTTTCGCAGGTAAAAAGAAATCATTTTTTTCTACTTTGAGGAAAGAAGACAATTAGCCTCTTGCAGTGGTTTATCACTGTAACTCTTGCTGTATTTGCAGCTACTTCCTCCCTCTCTCTTCCCCACCTCTCCTTGTCTTTTCCTCTCTCTCTCTTCTCCTCTCAGAAAATTTTGGATATTAATTGGTTACACAAATCTTTCATTTTGAGGGCACCCTACAGATAACTAGTTCAGACGGGTAGACTGAATATCAAAGAGGGAAAGGTGAACAAATACAAAGTTACTTATATTTTGTGGAGGACCTGTTTTGATTAGCAAAAGAAACTAAGAAGCACTTAGACACATTTAAAATTTAAAGTTTTATGAGTCAAGAAAGTTATCATTATTATAAAAATGTAAAGTTATTTGACCAACTAAATAAATTATAATAACTAATATCTTTTAAAAAGGTTTACTCTTGTGAACTTTTTATATAATTCTATATATCAGCATATACATATATATCATTATATATATATTCCATTTATATTTAAATTGTCTGGATAAAAATTGTAATGTTATCTCTCTGACAATTTTTTAAATTTAGAAATGAGTATTTTTAATGAGGTGAAATTCACATAATGTAAAATTAACCATTTAAAAATATACAGTTTAGTGTCATTTAGTATATTCACAATGTTGTACAAACATCACCTCTTGTAGTTCCAAAACATTTTCATCACTCCAAAATCACATACTGAACCCACTGAGCAGTCACTCCCTGGTCTTCCCTTCCGCCAACCACCAGCCACCATCAACCTGCATCTGTCTCTATGGGTTTACGTATTCTGGATAATTTATATAAATAGAATCATACAATAGGTGACTTTTTGTGTCTGGCTTCTTTCACCTAGCATAATATTTCTGAGAGTCATCCACATTGCACCATGTATGAGTACTTCATTCCTTTTTATGGAGAACAGGTAGACAGACCACATCCTTGATGGTTATTTGGGTTGTCTCTACCTTTTGGCTATTGTGAATCATGCTGCTTTGAACATTTGTATATACAAGTATTTGTTTGAGGAGCTGTTTGCAATTCTTTAGGGTACATCCAAGGGATATAAAATTTGCTGAGTCTCGTGGTAATTCTATGTTTAACTTTTTGAGTAACTGCCAAACTATTTTCCACAGCGACTGCATCATTTTACGTTCCTACCAGCGATGTATGAGGGTTCTAATTCTCAATAGTGTTGCTAACACTTATTTTCTGTTGCTTCTTTTTTTTAAATAACCATCCTAGCAGGCATGAATGGTATCTTTTGTATATCTTCTTTGGAGAAGTATCTATTCAAGTCCTTTGGCCATTTTTAAATTGGGTTGTTTGTCTCTTTGTTGTTGATTTGTAAGAGTTCTTTATATATTCTAGATTTGAGACATATATGATTTGGAAATCTCTTCTCCCATTCTGTAAGTTGTCTTCTCACTTTCCTGATAATGTCCTTTGAGGCACAAAAGTTTTTAATGAATCCAATTTATCATTTTTTTTCTTTTGTTGCTCATGATTTTGGTGTCACACCTAAAAATCCATTGCCACATCCAAGGTCATAAAGATGTACCTCCATATTTTCTTCTAAAAGTTTTATAGTTTTAGCCTCTGGATTTAGATCATTCATTGATCCATTTTGGGTTAATTTTTGTATATGGTGTGAGATAGATGTCAAACTTCATTCTTTTGCATAAGGATATCCAGTTCTCCCAGCATCATTTGTTGAAAAGACTAATGGTTCTCTGACAAACTTTTGTTTCTCTGTAGTGTTAGTTTAAATGGTATTTTCAGAATCATCAGTTAACTTTGAGATTTTGAACTGATAGTAAACTGAGCTATTAATATATAATCTTGTATACCTGAAAACACTAGTTTTAATTTATTCTTGCCACTAGTTGGGTTGAAATTGATATATAAATTTACTACTTCAGGAACTTTTTAAAAGATTCAACTGACTGTAGGGAGACATGTATGCAAGATAATGGATGCATTTTGTTTGTTACCAAGGAGAAAGAAGAATAATTTTGTAACATAAATTTGTCTGGTTGTGTCAGAACATGAAAGAAAGTAATTGAAGACAATTTGAGAATATACTTAAGTATAGAAAGGCAGAAAAGTAAACACATTAGCCTGTGTTTACAATGCCTATAAATAGTGAGTTTGAAAGGAGAAAAGATGTTAAAATTATTGCAAGGTTGGTTCAGTGATAACTGGTTCATTTATAAGGTGAAAAGGGGCTTGTACATCCTTTACTGAAAATTGCTACATGGATGGTGATCAGAAAGGACAAAAGAATTTTGGTCTTTTCTGTCAAAACAATAAATTGATACTTGAGTATATATAATGCTTGTAACAAAAAAAAAAAAAAAAGAAAGAAAGAAAAAAGAGAACAGTTAAAAGGTGTTCTGTGTCCATGTCAGTTGTTCTCTATAAGTAAAATATTCTTTAACTCTTGGTTTTTATATTAACTTTGAGTCAATTTAACAAAACTTTTTCGGTTTTGATAAAGTTAGAGTTCCTAATAATCATTTTTACTTATTGCTGTTTCCTTTAAATATTGCCTGAAACCATTTCTTACCTTTAGGCATCTATGACTAACACTCAGATTTCATCTCCTCTGACAACTCTTTTTGGTATTGCCTTTCTCAAATTCAGGACTCAAAATCAGAATAACAAAACTTACCATATAAGAAAAGAGATAATTGAAATAATTTGACTTTCTCTAGTTTTAATATGTTCAGCACTATTATATCCACAATATGAAATACCAGCAAATCAAAAAAGAGCAGCTTAACCTTTCCAGATTAATTTTATTTAAGTAAAATGTTATTAATAAAAACATGTTATAGTAATTATCAAATTTCATTTCAGGTAGAAATATACTTATGTTCATGTACAAAGATAGGCACAATCGTCAATAAATATTTATTTTTTAAAGAGCTGTCTTGTTTTCTATATAAATACCCTTGCCAATTAGAATATACTTTATGTGATAAATTAATGACCCTGGAGATTTTACAATGACCTCACTGTTTTTATGTGCCTACCCTCAGGGAGGCTTTAACTAAATCCTTACAACTCACTTGCTACTGAACCTTAGTAGAGGATTTTACTTTTCAACATTCTGGTATTTGTAGATTATTATCATAAGTTAACCAGAACCTTTGTGTCTTATTATCCATAAGTATTTTCCCTCACACTCACCTAAGGTCCCTGATACAAGAACAGATCGGAAATCGAGTCTTCTGAAAGAAATACCAAAAGTGCCTCAGTGAAGGACAGAACCAGACACTCCTGACTGTTGAAGCCACAGGGAATGGAGTCATGACGGGCTTCCATCATACCCCGGCATCTTCATCACACACGTCCCGTGAGGGTGTATCTAGAGACAGGATCAGGATTCTAGAAGCAAACAACTTCGCGGAAAAAGGCTGTTTGGTCTAAGGTCAACACAGCACAAATTCATTCCTTATGACTAAATGAGTGAAATGAGCTGATTTAATTGTGGCCAGTGTTCTATTCTAAATGAACATGGAAGGAAAACTCTTTTCTTTCTTCTTCATCTATTGCTGACCCTTAATTTATCAGGTTATACTTGTTCAGACTGGGAGAAAAACCCTCTTTAAATGATATCTTGTTCCAAATGAACTCTTGGAAATCAGAAAAAAAAATCCTGTGGAAGATTTTAATATAGATTATAAAGTAAATCATGAGAGAAAATGTAAAAATAATGAGATAGAACAATGGTAGTACTGGTTAACTATTACGCAAAGTGCTTTTACTATGTTTCTTTACTCTTCCATAGCCATGACGTTATTTGCATAGGTTCAATAAGAACATGTACTTTTTCCAATCAGGGTTTAATTGGATAAATCAAATCTATAACCATGATCATGCCAGAAATCTCATTTAATTAGGTAAGACAAGTTCAAGGGCTACGCCTTCATCTGTGGAAATAACACCTTCACTCTCCTCCCACAAAACTGCTCTACAAGCTGCTCTATGCCTTATGGAACCTCTGCCTCCCAGGCTTGCCAGGATACTGGCAAATTAGGAGATGTCAGCAAAAGGTGAGCCCTGACGCAGCCAAAAGTCAGAGCGGCTGAAGGCAAATCCTGGTAGAAGGAAGTGAATTGCATGGCTATGGGTTCCTGATTTCAGCAGACAAACTGACAAGGAAAAGCAAACACTTCTGAGATAGAAAAGTGAATTACACCTTAAGGGCTTTATAAGCCTCAAGATGGAAGTTAACTCCTAAGCCTTAATAACATGTTGCATGTACAAGAAGGGGGTCTGGGTGTATTAAACACCACTTACTCCTATGAAAATAACTCATCAAATGAAACAAAACATAGAAATAATTATACTGAATCAGGAAATTGCTAAGCACCTTTTGTGGTCAAATTTGCACCTTAAGAGCAGGAACTTGAACAAAGGACAGATTCCAGAAGCAAAACTGACACTTTGCTCTGCTTCTGTTATGATTAAGGCTATAGTATATCACAGTTAGGAAAAAGAAAGAAAAAAAGTTTGCACTCTGAGATAAGCCAAAAATAATAGGGTCACTCTATGTCTGGTCCCCAAGATAATAAAAACGTGAGCAATTCCTATAAACCTGAACTCTCTAAACAAAATCAAGTTTATCCCAAGTTTCACAATGCCAATGTATGTGAATATGACAATCATGTGAAAGAGTTACTGCTTTCCATCATGAACAAATATAAATTTGAACAACTTGCAAACCTGTGGTTTTCTTCCTTTATTTGATTCTTTATTTGGGGGATCAGTCCTTTTGAAGTCTGATTCCTTTCACTTCTTTGCAAGTTAACTTTCCCCCTTTTGTTTGCGAAATGCCTTTGTCTCTTAGCTGATCAAAACTTGCAGAAAATCACCATATTTTAAAACTCAGGCACTCCCAAAGCCGAGGGTCCCTTCTGCATTCTGGGCATTTCTTCACAAAGCCATATGGTAATGTCCCATCAATAAAAGGGACCACTTACTGCTGCCTCCTTTTCCTCTCAGGGGGACATCAAAGCCACAGGCGTCAGTATTCACTGCTAAGGGGGCACACGGATGCTGTGACCTTGTTGAGGGCTAAATAGCTATGTGGGGGCTGCTGGTCTGCAGGAGAAGGGTGATGCAAAAGGAGATGTTTATTTCAATTTCCAAATGTAAGGGGATGCTTTGTACATCTGACTTAGGGATGCAGAATTTCTCATTGGGCAGCATCTGTAAACTGCAACTTTATGCACCCTACATCTCGTTACATCCCTGCTCTCCTGGAATGTGCTAAAGTGAAAAAGGAAAAAAAAAAATGTACTTCTATTCTTGGTCAGCTTAATGGTGAGGAGCTTCAAATTCTCTATAAAATGAAAGAGATTGAGTTGTGTGAGGTAACCAGGCACAATTTCCCTGAGAACACTGCTATTCAGAGCAAAACATCCTTCTCAGAGGTTTCCTTAAAATTTAATAATGTCAGTCAACAGCAGCAAGGCCCTGTGAGCACACTATCCAAAACTGAGTCTTCATGCTGCTACCTGTTATGGAGGAACTCCAATTTACCTTGTATGTAATTTCAGATCATCAAAGGTGACCTTGAATGCTGTCTCCTAAATTTCAGTCACAACCTTTAATGCCGTGTGATTTAGCCAACAGCAGCTCTGCGGCTCTTTGGGAACAAAAGGTCACCTTCCACCTTTGTAAGGTGGGAGTAAAGGCTTATACCACAGGCAGAAGCACAAAAGCACACACAGTGAAAACTTTAGGCAGCCTAAAGTGTGCTTGTTATATACCCAGAGAAAGGCTGCCAGGTAAGTGTTTGGGCAGAACTTCTTTTTCAGTTTAAAGAATGTATATATTATGACATCTGTTCTCTTGACTCAACATCAACAACAGTCAAAGTGAAATAGAATGGAAAAACACGGCTTTCAAATGACTATCTGTTAATAAATATAACAGCTTGCTCAGATCTCAAATACAGAATGGTGAGTGAAAAAGGATCACAATCGAGTACAGGTCCACTTACATGAAGTTCAAGACAGGCAAAAGTACTCTATGATGCCAGAAATTAGGAAGCAGTTGTCTCAAGGTAGCAGCATCAACTGGGAAGGGGCATGAGGAAGCCACAGGGGTGAAAGAAATGGTGGTTGAGTACACAGGTAAATACGTAAAAAATTCATCAAGATATATATATATATATATATATATATATATATATTAAGCCGTATTTTTCTCTTCAAATAATTGTCTTTGTCCATGCTCAGTCAGGTGTTTTCTCTCACAAAGTCCCTGGTGTAAATAAAAATCCAGATAGAAAGGAAATGAGGAAATGCTATTAATTTTTATCAATTTGCATATTATATACATATGATCTTATTGTTTATAATAATTTTTTTTGAGTTTTTTTTAAAGCCACTACCTACACACATTAGCTCTAAAGTTGGGCCTACAAGGAGTGGTCTCTACACTAGGATCAAGTGGCAGGACCCCTTCCCTGCCCCATTCATCACAGAACCCCAAGGCGGTGCTTGTCTCCCTTCTCCATGGGGTGGCCGTCCTGTCCACCGGCCCGTGCTTCCTTACATGGAAGTGCTGGGATGCAGGTGGCTGCACCCTTCTCTCTGTGCTCATCCAGCTGGTCTGCATTTTTTCTCCTTGTGGCCCCCACACTGCAATGTGGTTGGCATCACAATGATGGATGGTTGGGCATCTCCCTTCTGTCCCTGTCCCTCCTCTCTTCCTGTTTAAAATAAATACCCCGGCCTGCTGCTCTCTGACCTTCAGATCACCCCCTATTTCTGACTCTGTAGCATCCTCCTGGAACTTGCCCCACCCATTCTGCTGTCTGCTTCATTCAATTTATTTTCCTTTGTTAGTCATCATCCCTATGTGCTAATGTGTGCCCTGTTCATGGGTCACTGGACGTGATAGGACTGCAAACCCTAGAGCCCAGTCAGTCCTGGAATCAGACCTCAGCTCTCTGAGCATCTTCCTGTATGCTCATGGTTACTGGGTGCGTTTACCCATCCCTCCCGCACTGAGAGGGAAGTAACTGTGATTTGATTTAGGTTTTCAGTTATTGAGTTTCTGTCTGTGTACACATAATAATAGGACGGGGATGCTATCAGTCCATTAGGCATTGGAATTGGAATTCTTTAGCAGAAAAGGGGGAAATTTGATGATATCCTTTGCCAAACTCACATGCCAAGCTGTTTTAAAGGATAAGCACTATGATAGATTTTCACTTCAGTGGGGAAACATTGGTGAATGGGAGCAGAGGAATTTTTCCCATTGCTTTCCTATTATTGGCAAGATTGCCTTACAACATCCCTAAGATTCGAGGCAAACTGTCCCCTGTGCTTTATTTTTGCCTCATACTATACATCTGTAGCAAAGGGAATCTCTGCATTTGCCCTCCCTAGAGACCAGGCAATGTTCCCTGAAAACTGAGCAGTGCCTTGAGAGGTGCTGGCACTGAAAATGATTTTCCAAAGTCACATTTTTCTCGTCAAATAATTGTCCTTGTCCATGATCAGTCAAGTATTTTCTCTCCTAAGGCCCCAAGTTGAAATAAAAGTCCTAACAGAAAGGAAAGGTTATTCTTTTTAACCATTAAATATAACCACTTTCTGCCTCCTTATTAATTCTGTGCACTGTCTATGCGGGGCCAAGAACATTATTTTTTATCTATATCAGAGTTTTATATTTGCAAAATGGATTTACATTATTTTAGTTCTTTGGCCCTTCTGGCAACTTTGAAAGTCAGAGTAGAATTATACTCCCATTTCACAGGTGAAAAAACAAAAGTCAAAGTCAGTTTACAAACTCATGGCTGAGAAAACATTAAAGAACCCAGGGCTTGAATTTCCAGTTCATGTCATTATTTCTAAGTTTTACCAAACACTTTGGTTTCATCCTCATTGCCTCCCCATCAGTCACCCAGATGGTTGGGAATGTCACTCACTGGGACTCCATGGATGCCGAGGGGGCCCAGGCAGGGCTACCTCGCGTGGTCCTCGGGGGTCCTGAAGAGCAGCCCCCTGGATCGCTCTGCTGGCCTTGCTCTCTGGTGAAACGGCCCTGCTCCGCAGACATGGGTTACCTGCATCCAGCTAAGCACTCAACAGTCAGCTCTGGGCTTCAGGTTCTCCTTAAACACCACCAGGCAATTCTTTTTGCCATTTACCTACATTTTCTGTGTCTGCTGTCTATGGTTAAATATGTTAGACATGTGACACTTATCTCCATTTGCCTGGAGATACATGAACATTTATTTCACTTAGAGGATGGTTGCTGAGTTCCTCCCAAATATATTTTCCCTGATTGATGACTGTTCAAAAAAAGCTTCCAGGTTTGTTGACAATAATCTTCTCAATGGTTTTAAACATGAAATAGCCCCTCTAACAAAGGAAGAACTTACCACATGCTATTCAGATTAGGCATTGCCTTAAACAGCTGATCAGCTTTTTTCTTGATCAGGTAAGAGTCCACAACATTGTTCTCTGAATAAAGAGCTAAAATTGTATCAGCTAAAAAGTAGGCTAGAGAACCAGTCTGCTTCCCAAATCCTTTTTTTAACTTGTCACTTGGTTCCAAGACATTACCTTACTGCTATTCCAAGCACTAATCAGGGTGTTATCTTCCATACAACCAATGAACTAAAACCCATGAGTTGGTTTCATTTCCTTTGAAGTCTGCTCATTACTAAGAAGAACCAACCCTCAAGCTTATTAAAATAAGAGTGTGGGCTGCTTAGAACCTGGGGCTAAGTCAGTTCACTGGAAGGAACTCAATCTGCATCTTCACCCAGCCGCCTGGGATTTTCCCTCACCTCTTCCCAGGAGATTGGGCACAACTCCCAACTCTTTAACTAGAACCCTTGTTAGAACAAGTTCACCAGAGACCCAGAGAAGGGCAGATGTTCAGCCTGGACCCACGACTCACCAGCACCATGCTTTCTCAACAGCAAATGCTCCTTCAATGGCCCCACCACAGTCTCCCAAGTACAAATAATCATCCACTTGTGAAGGGTTCATTTTAAGGCGATTGTTGGGAATGCAGAATATATGTCTCCTGCCCCCTCCAAAATCATACCAGACCTGGGTCCAGAAAACTTTTATTCTTACAACTAGATAGCTCTGGCCCACTGCTACTGTTGTGAGAACCACTCTGGGGAAACAAGTAAGTGTTCAAACTTTTAGAGACTCTAAGTGTTTAAAGTAGAGGAATGAAAAGCAGACAAAATCGTGGGCAGTCAATACCAGGGGAGAAGTCTCCTTTAGAATAACCTGCTTGTGTGCTAAATGACTTAACTGGCTGAAATTATCCTCTTTCACACTGCCTAGAAATACTCTCTCTGTTGTCAACGTATTGCAGGCAAGGCTTGAACTGCGGTTCAGATGAGTCGTGGCAGAACCGAACCCAGGGACTGGAGGCCTGTGGGGTCTGCTAGGAGGCCATCTCCCGCTCCCTTCCCCATCTGCCCTGGAGTTTCTGAACAGGTATTGGGCTTCCTGCCTTGCTCCCCTCAGAGGAGAGCTGCAAATGAAGCCTCCCAGCTGCGATCTAGGATTGGCTCCTCAGCAACGTGGCACCTGACAGCTCTCATGGGAGTCCTTGCCTCTTTTGTTTCAGTGTCCTCCTTGTTGTGTGGGACAAGGACCATGGAAACGAGCATCTTTGGCTACACTTCCTTTCACTAAATATGGAAGCAATGCACTGTCTAAATCTAAAACTAGCTCACTGCAGCTTTACAGGTCAAAGCATTCAGGCCTCGGCTTTGCCTTGCCTTGCCTTGTCTTGTGTGTGACTGACACCTATCAGTTATTTAGAATCATATGGCTAAGAGGGAGTTCCTCTGAAAATCCAAACAACTCCAGAACCACTCTTAGCAAACTTTTTTAGGGAAAGGAGACCAGCTCATAGACCCTTTTGAAAATTTGTTGAAAGATATGGACACTTTCCCCCAGAAAAATGCACCTGCACAAAATCATGTTTATCTCTTCTGGAAGTGCATATACCGCATGGACCTCAGGCTAAGAACCTCTGCTGTAAGTTTCTCTCACTCACTTACCCCCTGGAGTGAAACAATGTTATCAGACTGGTTTCCTCATATTTATTAAGAGCCTCCTTTATGCAGGCACCATGCTAAGCCCTTGGGATGCAATGGCGGACAAAGACTATCCCTCAGGGAGCATATGCCTAGCCCAGTGTGGAAGATAGACATTAATTGTACAGTCACATGAAGACATACAAGATGCAACATGAAGACTTACTACAGGAGGATTTGAGCCAGAGGGGATCAGAGAAGCATTCCCTGAGCAAATGGAACTTGAGCTCAGAGCTGAAGGATGACAGTTATTAACGAGGTAAAGAGAGCAAGGAAGAACCTATCAGGCAGAGACGGCTGCACGTGCCAAGGCCCTGTGGCAGGCGGCAGCGGAGAATCTGAGGGAGTGATGGAAGCCAGAGTAGCTGCAGTGCAGAGAGCAAGGGACACAATGGGTGAGCTGAGGCTGGAGGGGTGGGCCATCCAAGCCTCCATAAAGAGTTTCAACCACATTGTAAGAAAAATGAGAAGACATTAAATTAGTGGGAGTGGAGTAGGAGTGCTTGGTGGCAGTGACATGCTTATATTTATGTTTCAAATTGTGACTGTGGAGTGGAAAATGGACTACAATGGGGCTGCAGGAGACATAGCAAGACCATTTAGGAGATTATGGTAGTTGATCAGATGAGGGATTGTGGTGGAGTGGAGAGAGGGACAGATTTGGGAGATATTTAGGAAAATAAAAAGTAAAATTGGCAGGACTTTACTGAGACATGCTAGGAAGGGAAAATTAGCAAGTGGAGCATGGAACACTCAGCTTTGGGTCTCAGGAAAGGGGTCAATGTAGAATAAGAAGATTATAGGAGGAAACGGATTTCTTTCTTATTATTACTGTAAGCTTGGCATTGAAAAGATTTTGTAATGACTGAAATTTGCCTTTGCTGCCATTTCTACATCCTTCCACTGCCAATCTCATTTCATTCAGATGGTACCTACTCTCATGTCTCATGGGTTATAGATTCCAGAATTGGAAAGAATCAGATGGCCCAATTTAACTGTCATTTTCAGCTGAAGTGCAGAGGTGAAAATAGTGCCCAAGATTTCTGATGTTTGTTTTGAATAAAAAAGATATTTACTCCCGAAAATCATGTTCTCTTGAACACTAGTCACATGAGCCACTCTTTAAATATGCGGTAAAATAAATGTGCTCAAGCACTGTATACTATAAGCCCTTTCTGGATATGCACAGAGCTCATTAGCATATTAAAGGCTCAGAGCAGTCCTGCAGCAAAGATATTTCTAAATCTATTTTACCTGAAGTGAATATGTTGGTTGTTAACATATATTCCTACTCCGAGGTACACAACTTAGGAAACCCATCCTTGGGCCTGTGCTATAATTTCTGTAGTCCAAATACATTACGGCCTGGGAAAGTTCTTCAGGACTGCCCTCCTCCTTTTTGACATTCTCCCCTGATTCTTAGTCTCCAGGATTCTCAAGCTATTCTATGGCCCCAGGACTCCACCCAGGGCTGCCCCATCCCTTCCAAATGCTCTGTGCTCCACAGTTACCCAATTGCTCCTCAGTTGCTTTCAGATCAAAAGTCCATTGCTTCTAAGCCCTCGATCTTGTGGCTTGCCCACATGAAGCGTGTTACTGCAAAGGAGAGGCTAAGCTTACTTATAATTGTGCCTAAGAATCACCCCCAGAGAACTTCTTTTGTTGCTCAGATGTGGCCTCTCTCTCTAAGCCAACTTGGTAGATGGACTCGCTGCCCTCCCCACTACATGGGACATGACTCCCAGAGATGTGGCTCTCCCTGGCAATGTGGGACATGACTCCTGTGGATGAGTCTGGACCTGGCATCATGGGATTAAGAAAATCTTCTTGACCAAAAGGGGGAAGAGAAATGAAATAAAGTTTCAGTGACTGAGAGATTTCAAATGGAGTCCAGAGGTCATTTTGGAGGTTATTCTTATGCATTATATAGATATCTCTTTTTAGTTTTTAGTATGTTGTAATGGCTGGAAGGTAATACCTGAAACTGTTGAACTGCAGCCCGGTAGTTTTGATTCTTGAAGATGGGTGTATAACTGTATAGCTCATATGGTGTGACTGTGTGATTGTAGAGAACCTTGTGGCTCACACTCCCTGTGGTGATGAATACACAACTATATGATGATACTTTGAACAACTGATTGTACACTTTAGATGATTGTATGGTATGTGGCTATATCTCAATAAAATTTCAAGGAAAAAAAAGTCCATTGCCTCAATACAAACAATATCATCTACAATAGAAGAAAAGCATTCTGCTTAAACTAATTCATGCTAAAGTATGAATGACTAATAATTTTAACACAGCCCACCCCACCCCTCTATACTTGAATTTTTAAAAGAAGACACATCTCATTCTAAGTGTCCCTGATTGTTGTTCCCTAACATATTTAGGGAAGACAAGGGGAGGAGATTTGGGTGTAAAAACCACCATATAAAGCAGACCAGCCCTGGTAATATCCTCTAAATGATTTCTCTTTTTCAAATTTCTTCACTTTTTCTACTCTTGAAATCACAGGACCTATAAAATTTCCAAATATTTTCATTGTTTAATCATTTGCCACACCAACAACACCAATTCACAGAGATAAGTGATCATATTTTTCAAGTCTCATTGTCTTTGGTGAGCAAGGTGATAGGGAAAAGACAGGGCCTGTGGTGCAAGGTTGGTTATGAATCAGGTACTGGTAAGTTCCTATCTTTTGGTGACATCTATGAAGCGCTAAAAACCCTATGAAAAGATAAAAATGGTATTCACAAAGTTGATGCAAAAACTTTTACATAACAATGCAAAAGTTTATGTCAACTTGCCCAGGGTCTTTTTTATCTGGGATGAGGCAGGTATTGCCATCTTCACCTGTAACTAGTGTTTTGGCAGAGTGCATCAGTTTACATCTATTCATGACCCCCCCCCCCCACTTTGTTCTGTAACACATCCCTAGATTTCTTCACTTTGTCTACTTTCTTTAGCTTTCATGAATGTGGCCCAACTTAATACATTTCCTGGGTTTCTTGGTGATTCCTTTTGTGCTGGCTGGCTTAGGGCAAAGCTACATGGGATTTTCTTGCTACAAAGACCTCTTAGCCATTCTCTTCAAATTATCTGGGGTGCAGGTGGGGTGGGGATAGGCACCACACAAGGCCCCACCCTCAGGAGCACCTGCAGGACCACCTTCCATGAGAAGCCAAAGGCCTCTTTCCTGGGAAGTATACATTCTCCAGTTTATTTCTGTCAGCAACTCTAGACCACAAAGCAGATGTCTTGGGCCCCTATTGCTTTTAGCAAGAATGTTTCCTTCCCTTTATCCTATGGCAATATTCCTTAACCTCTCACTGTTCATGGCTGCTTTTATTTGACTGTTTATTTTGAAATAATTTTAAACTTACAGGACAGTTGCAAAAATAATACAAAGCCCATTCAGAGAACTCCAACATATCCCCCTACCCAGATACCCAGATCTGACAACTTTTAACATTTTGCCACATTTGCCATTTCAGTTTATCTATCTACCTATTTATCTGTCTCTGTCCATCTAAATCTATCTATCTATCTATTTATCTATCTATCTTGCAAACATTTGAGAGTAGGTTGCCTGCTTGAACACTTAATATATTTATATATTATATATTAATACATTTCCTAAGGGCAAGGTTATTTGCTTATGTAACCACCTTAAGTACAGTGATCAAGTTCAAGAAATTTTATATTGATATAAAGCTTACAGTCAATCTTCCAATTTTTTTTGTTTGTCCCAATAATGTTCTTTTGAGCATGTTCTCCTCCACCATAAGAGCCAGTCCAGGATCATGTATTGCATTTAATTGTCATTGTCTCTTTGGTGTCACTCTGCTTTTTAAAATGTGGACACATATATACAACTTAAACATTCCCATCTCAACCATTCCCAAGCATACAGTTCAATGCGATTAATCATATGCACAATGTTGTGTTATCCTGACCACCTACCATCCATTATCAGAACTTTCCTGTCACCCCAAACAGAAACCCTGCACCCATTTTGCATTAACACCACATTCCTCCTCTTTGCCCCACCACCCCTTGCCCTGGTAAACTAACTGTATTCTACTTTGTATATCTACTAATTTGCATATTCTGGGTATTTTATATGAGTGAAATAATATATCTGTTCCTTTGTGTCTGATTTATTTCACTCATTATGTCTTCAAGGTTCATGCTTGTTGTCGCAGGTATCAGAGCTTTATTCCTTTATACAGCAGAATAATATTCTATCGTATGTCTTTACCATATTTTGTTTATCCAGGTCATCTGTTGATGGACACTTAGGTTGCTTCTACCTTTTGTCTATTGTGAATAATCCTGCTATGAACAGTGATGCACGAACACAGCTGCTTTTTGTTCCTACAACCTTTTTTGACATTTCAACCAACCCCTGCCTAACTTTGCCACTCCAGAACTTAGTGTTCTGACAATAATGTCAATTGTCTATGATTTCCCTCAGGAGCTACAACCTACCACCTTCTCTCTCAATATCTCTCTCTCTCTCTCTCTCTCTCTCTCTCTCTCTCTCTCTCACACACACGCACGCACGCACACACACCCCTAGCCAAGAGTTCCCAGATCCCACTTTAGGAAACACTCTTAGAAATATTACTAGTATGTGGTATAATGTAAGCAAACCTGAAGACCTAAAGCTTGACAGCATTCCTGGAAACAGAATACCCTATTATTGCCAACAGTTTGAAATCTCCAAGTGCTCACATTTTTTCAAGCCACTTTGCTAAACAGCTAAAAATGATGCAAGTCTGCATTACTTCAAATCAGATTTTCAAAGTTCCTTATGAGAGAGGGGTTACTGCTGGTCCATGTCCAAATGGGTGGGAAAATGCCAGCAAAACACAGTGAAAAATATCTGGATAGCTCATATTATAGAAGAGGAAAACAGTTTAACAAATTCCAGGTATAAATCACCTATACTAGCAATCTTATTGCTATTCCCCTGGAACGACACAGTCTTGAAACTTCCCTAGGATTGACCCCAATAGAACTTACCCAGCATCATTAGTCCGTAGATCAGGGCCTGTGACAAGAGGAGCTGTGCTTTTCCTAGCAATGAGCCAGTGTCAGCATTTGGTACACTATCAACATTTATAATTTAAAGATGCAGATTGAAGTGAAAGGGCCAGCCTGAAAATAAATCAAACGTCATTCTAAGAAAGAAAGCCTCAAAGGAGTTCTATCTTAATTCAGATTATTTTCTATAGTCCCACTCTCTCAAGAAATGCAGCTATTTACCTTTTTGTCTTCTACTTGCTGTTGGTTCAATAAGTGACTTCTGTTTCCTCTGGTTGACCTCGCTGGAAACTAGGCATACAGGGACAGCCAAGGGAGTGAGAAGCAGGGAATTGCATGGCCCCCCTTTTAAAGTAGACATTTGGTTTCGAAATTTGAGAGTGAGAGCTCTGAGCAAAAGTGGACTTGAGTATGAGAAGTTTGGTCCACTTACTCCGCCAATCCTGGCACGACCCACATCCCCACCAAATGAGGAGGAGGACAGACACTGGGCTATGCTTAGAATAGTGTCCCCAGTCTCCGTCTGGTCCTTCACCATCTCTACACCCCTGGCATCAAAGGCCATCAGCAGTTTTCCCATCTCCTTATTCCAAACTGTTTCTAGTCATCCTTGGGAATGTGCAATATAACAGATAGCAAATCATTAAAATAAGCAGGGAAGCAGTGTAAAGATAACTCTTTAAGTCTCAACCCTCTGGATCTTAGTAACCCAAGTCATTACATGAAATTTCTAAAGGCCATGGGTTACCACAGATAACTTGTCTAATAACTATCTTTGATTGGTCTTACACATTATGATGGCTCCTTATTATAAAAGGAGGGCATTACATCATATAATTGTTGCCCTTTCCAATTCTGCCATGTTCTGACTCCAGAAAGCTTTAAGATTGGAGTCCAGCCACAGGAGAACTTTCCAAAGGCTTAGAAAGAAACCAAACCGGTAGCCAGTGAGGGACACAGACATCACTAGACATAGGCTCTAGAAAACAGGCATGTTTAAAGTCCATTAAGAGGCTGGTATGTGTAACCAAGAAGATGTTGCAGAATTGATGGTCTGTAACTTCCAATGCTAAGTCATAAAAGACATTGAGTGTTCTGCCTCTCCCTCTTGAATTACTTGCTCTGGGAGAACCCTGCTGCTGTGTCTTGAGGACTTTCAAGTATCCCTATGGAGAAGTCTATGTGCTGAGCAACTGAGGCTTTCTGCCAACAACCTGCATCAATTTGCCAACCTTGTGAGTGAGCTTTCTTGGAAGTGGATCCCCCAGCCCCCAATTAAGGCTTCAGATGAATGCAGTCCTGGCTGACAGCTTGACCTCATGAGACATCCTGAGCCAGAACCATCCATTTAAGCTGCTCCTGAGTTCCTGATGTACAGAAACTGTGTGAGATAATAAATCTTTGCTATGTTTTAAGCGGCCAAGTTTTGGGAAAATTTGTTACACAGCAAGAGATAACTAATATATCACACATATTATTCAAGTACAAAATCCCTGGTAACCACAGCTCAGAAACATGGAGAAACCTTTCACTGTAAGACTTGCTCTGAAAACTAGGAAGAGACAATACTGATTCTGTCATACACCGAGTGTGGGGGTTATTTTATCCTCTCAGGGTTGAACTGTCTGCGTTAAAGATTGGGGGTATGAAGGCAGAGTAGCAGTGCCAATCTACATTACAGGGTCAAGATGAGTAGAAACAATTAGAAGGCAATTAGCAACTAGAGTAGCATCTCCATCACTCCCCTTGGCAATATCAGGTAATTAGCCTTATAAAGAATTCTAAAAAAGTTATCTACTCCAAACTTTTTTCACTCAGTTTGACCTGTAAGATCCCCTGAAATGGCATTGATAAGAGATTTAAAATAATTACTTACTTCACCTCTATAGCTCATGCCATTTTGGAAATTTAAAAGGGCATTTACAAATGTTCATCCCAGAGTAATCAAAATCAAGTTGATTTTATCGGTGCAGTTTTGAGTTAATTTACTCACTGGGATCAATCTAATTTCCAAAGATTCCCTGGGCCTGCCCAGGGCACTGAACGTAACTGACACTTGTGCAAATAGCAGCAAAAGTGCTGTGACCATGTTTAGTTTGGTGCTGTCTGGATTTCAAAGTCACCCAGAGTTTTGGCGTCAGTCCCAAAAGTAATTTTCCCAAACACAGACCAAGGAACTTCCCCCAAAAGACTGAACTGTAAATGGAGGAATAAATATGGAAAATAAGAAGGAGAAACAAGTGTAGCCCTACCCCCAAAAACATTTATAAAAATCAATGCTAAGTATTCAATGAAAACCCAGCAAAAGAAAATGTTCGGAAAAGATATAGAAGAAAGTTATAAAGATTCTAGAAATTTAGTTAGACACCTGAAAGGGTCTCTGGTAGATATGTTTGCACAACTACTTTGCTAACATTTCTTTCAGATTTTACTAATTAAAATGCATGAAAATTGGAAGTGAGGTGCAGGCAAACTCGTCCTTCTTTGGTGCACGTTTGCGACGTGACAGGTAGGAGTAGGCAGCCCACAGAGCAAGCTGAAGTGTCCTGTGGGAACTGCTGAGAACTCCAAGAAAATCTTCCCTGACTGGCACTCCACAACCGACATTAATTGGACCATCTGACATGGGTAACACCATGTGTTCCTGAGAAGGGGGCTCCCATAGGTACATGGTATTAACAAACAACTTGGAGACGGGATATGTTTCCTTGAAACTGGATAATAATTCGTGCTTCTGAAGTTGCAAAAAGAGGTTGAGCCAACAAATTGAGGGGCCCAAACTGGATTATTTGCAAGCACAGTGTTTAGAAACAGGCCTGGTTTTTTCTGGTGATAGTTTTAGCTCCCCATCATCTTTTGACCTGGATAAGCTGGGAAAATGTGGGTCCATGTTATTATAGGTGGACACCATACTGTGTGAGGAGTAGAATATAGAAATGACTCATAACCCCCCTGAGGGTAAACTGTTTTTGAATTAAAGTGGATGTAATCCAAAGTACACCACTGAGTCAACTGTTCTCTTTGATCCCTTTGGGTGTAGAAACCCAGCATTTGGCCTCTGGGCAAAGCTAAAGCTAGAATCATAACCACTTTTGTGCACTTATAATTTTCTATAATTCTATTTAAAGTCAGTTTACTTGCTGGGCTACTGTGGCTGTATTTCATTATTTCTCTTTGGTACCTAGACTTCAAATACACTTGACAGTGATCGGAGCTGGAGAATTATTCCTACAGTTCCCCAAATGGAGTCCAGATCCTGTGAACACCCAGCAACCCTGATAAAATGTCCATGGCCAGTATCAAAGTGGAGATTCTGCTTCTCTGGGAAGGAGGAAAGGTGACAATGTTAGTTGGGGATACTTACGCAAAGTTCACACTCAGGGAATAAATGATGTTAACTCCTTTTCTAAATACTGGTGTAGACGGAAGAATAAGAAAGGGGGGGAAGGGAGAACTCTCCCTTGCTGCCTAACGGACAGAGGGGAGGGTCCCAGAGAAGGTCAAAGCATATAGAAAGGAGTGGGCTAAGAGCAACTCAGACAAATTTTATTTTGCCTCAAAATCTTGCCAAGTGCAAATTTCAATCTCAATACAGCGGCCTCCAGAGGACATGGCTATCTGTAACTTATATTCAAGGCTCCCTCTGCTGTTTCTCCTGGTTGTGTGGGATGACATCATTGACAAGTCATCTTCAATTATGTCAGGAGTTTCTGGGACATGGAGAGATATCAACAGAATTTAGAAGAGACTAAAAGGTAATGCTCCCTGGGACCCATTCCCAGTTTTATCACTGACTCATAGGATGACTTTATCATTCCCATTGTTATTAGGTCTATTTTACTGAATATTGATACAATACTTAATAAGATTTGGAGGTCAACATAGGACCTTTCCTTAGGGCCTAGTATCTAAATTAAATGCAAAACTTTCTCTGGGATACAATCAAAGAGAAAGGCAGATGTGAAGGTTATAAAATTGAAAAGCAGTGGAGTTGAAAAAATTTTATGAATCCTCCCCCCTCCTGTTTTTTCTAATTAAAAAAAACATTATTGTTGTTCTTTTTTCTAATGTTTAAAACATGTATCGAGGTAAAATTCACATAACATAAAATTAAGCATTTTAGAGTGAACAACTCAGTGGCATAAACTACATCATAATTGTGTGCAGCCACCTCCTCTATCTAGTTCTAAATCATTTCCACCACTCTAAAATCAAACCTTGTATTGTACCCAGTAGCCAGTTACTCCCCATTCTCCCCTTCCCCCACCCCTGGTAACCACCAATCCGCTTTTTGTTTCTTTGGATTTTCCTATTCTGAATAATTAATATAAATGCAATCATGCAATAGTGACTTTTTTGTGTCTGGCTTCTTTCACTTAGCATCATGTTTTCAAGAGTAGCATGGGTTATATTCCATTCCTTTTCATGGCTGAATATACTACTGCATCATACGGACATACCTCATTTTGCTTATCCATTCATCCATTAATGGACATCCGGGGGGCTCCCACTTTTTGGTTATTGTGCTTCCCCCTTTTTAGAGTTCTTTCTCCCACCCCACATACACTCCATACCTTGTCATATATCCTTTCTTTTGGAAGACAAGATTATTGTCAGTTTATCTCCAAGGAGTTTCTGGAGGGGTAAAAACAGAAGAGAGGGTTGTGGGTCAGAAGACAAAGAGAGGGAAGTTTGCAAAAGAAGAACAAGGACAGATGGGATGATAGAGAAGAGCAATTAGCAGGCACGCCTAGGGGGAGCAGAAAGGCAGGAAACAGATTGAAAAGAGGGGTTTTTTGTAAGTAATCACTCCGTCCACAGGGCCCCAGCAGAAGTTTCCACAAGGAGTCTCCGAAGGCTTAGGCTATGTCTTCTGCTCCCTTAAGAGAGTATCACTCAAAAGGTTTGGGTTTTAAACCGGGAGTTCCCCCCCCCCCCGCCCCAAGATTTCTCTATTATTAGTCAAGATAACTTACATGAAAGAACACCAGTTGAAATCCACCTGAATCCTAAGACAGTCTTTTAGGAGAACTAAACATCAGAAAAGGATTTCAATAATAATGAATGGAAGAAAATATTGGTATCTATTTTCTTTGCGGTAATTATTTCCCTATTAAAGAAACTGTCCAGTTAGTTAGACTGATGACAAGGTATTCCTGCCAAAGAAATGATGGCTGTAATTCATCTTCTAAAAAAGGAAACGGAGGAAAATGACTTTAAAAGAGGTAGCCTACTCCCTGGCAACGTGGAATATGACTCCCGGGGAGGAATGTAGACCCGGCATCGTGGGATGGAGAACATCTTCTTGACCAAAAGGGGGATGTGAAAGGAAATGAAATAAGCTTCAGTGGCAGAGAGATTCCAAACCGAGCCGAGAGATCACTCTGGTGAGCACTCTTACGCACACTTTAGACAACCTTTTTTAGGTTCTAAAGAATTGGGGTAGCTGGTGGTGGATACCTGAAACTATTAAACTACAACCCAGAACCCATGAATCTCGAAGACAGTTGTATAAAAATGTAGCTTATGAGGGGTGACAGTGGGATTGGGAATGCCATAAGGACCAAACTCCACTTTGTCTAGTTTATGGATGGATGTGTAGAAAAGTAGGGGAAGCAAACAAACAGACAAAGGTACCCAGTGTTCTTTTTTACTTCAATTGCTCTTTTTCACTCTAATTATTATTCTTGTTATTTTTGTGTGTGTGCTAATGAAGGTGTCAGGGATTGATTTAGGTGATGAATGTACAACTATGTAATGGTACTGTAAACAATCGAAAGTACAATTTGTTTTGTATGACTGTGTGGTATGTGAATATATCTCAATAAAATGATGATTAAAAAAAAAAAAAAAAAAAAAAAAGAGGTAGCCTAAACAATCATCTCATAAAGAAATAAGAGACTTACCTGTGCATGTGATACCCGTGTTTTCTTTAGTTAATAGAGAAAGAGAAGAATTGCAGGGAAAAAAGGGTGTATGTGTGTGCATGCTTTTCTTTCTTTCTACTAGCATATGTACTCCTGAACCCAGTCCTGCCTCTCCAAATGGTTTAAACCTAAATATTTAATAAAAATTAAATACTACTTTGGTGGTATAAGGTCAGGAAATCCAATGCGGTTAAGCAACTCAATTTATCAGGCTATTTGGAAGAGAAGTTTACGTAGGTACCCTTCCTGAAGCCTGTCATTACTTCTCTCATTAAATTTACTCTTTTTCCCTCTAACACCATGAGTGCTTGAAAAGCAAGCAGTGGACTAAGCTGCTCACCAAGTGGAGAAGGACACCAGAAATGGAAGAGTTTAAATAGGTGAACCCATTTGATGGGGCAAAGTCCAAAATACAAGTCAGAACTAAAATCAAAGTAATCAGGGGGCATAACAAGGTAAGGACTGGAAGCCCCCTCTAGCCCCGAGCAGTGTTTTCTATTGTCTGAGTGTGCGCATGCATGTGTGTGTGTATAATTTCTGTATAATTTAAAAAATTACCTTTACACATATCCACATGAGGAGCCCAAATTCTTTACTGCAGATCAGAAAAGAAGATACAGTAGCAATCTTTGAGATTTTCCTTGGTAACTATATCTCAACCATCTGACACAAAAATCCTATGGACGCATTTTCCAACATCCAGTTGGAAGGTGGCAAGTGACAAAAGGGGTCCCTATGGACACTATTAGATCATTCTTCAGCCTAAAATCATCAGTTAAATTCCATAAGGATGAAATAAGAGGGCATAAAATAAGACACCTAAATCACAGCTAAAGTCTATCAAGTGGCTAACTGTCAACAAGATTTGAAACAGTGGTTTTCCTTGTGGTCCCGCTACCAGCTACTTCTGCATAAATCTCACGTGGGAACCTGATAAAGACGCAAATTCTTAGACCCGACCCCAGAACCACTGACTCAGAATTCTGGGGATGGGACCCAGTTAAAACTGGATTTTAAAAAGCCCTCCAGCTGATTCTGATGCACACTAAAGTCTGAGAATCACTGATCTAAAAAATTAGTAGAATGCTTTTGATTTGATACCCTTGTTCTTAAAATCATGATTTGTGTACTTGTTTAACTAAGGGATGCTCTTTTCATAAATAGTTTTTTTTTGGGGGGGGGTGGTAGGAGTTTTATTGAGATATATCCACATACCATATAATCCATCCAAGGTATATAATCAGTGGCTTTCAGTATAATCGCAGAGTTGTATATTCATTATTGGGAGTATTTGAATTTTAAATGTAAGTCTATAGAACCTGGCAAAATGATCAACTGTGTTGACTTTTTTGCTACTAAGATTAAGAGTGTTTTTATAAGGATTTTTGGAAGCTCAAAAGTAATCCACACATAGTGAGAAGAAAAGGAGCCAAAAAATTTAATGGGGCTAGAAAGGGCTTTTCTGCTGGGCCGGCTGCCATTGGAATAGCGGCCCGCAGCAGTTGCGTATTAAATATGGCCACTTTGTCCTCAGACCAGCAGTGGTGGAAGAAGAAAGTATGGAGGGAAAGCTCCTGAGCCAGAAAAAGGAGCTCATTGCTCCTAGCAGAGCAAGTTTTTATAGCAGCACTTTGGCTATAAGCAATTGCTTTCTGCCTAAAACAATAGAGGCAGAATAAATACCCCATTCCAGCCTGTGCAGAACAAACACCAAAGCATAAAACACAACAAATTTTTAAAAAGCCAGAAAAGAACTGAGAAATATGATTCCAAAGGTGGACAGGAAAAATCCAGAGAGTAGCTGTGATGATGTCTCCGATCTGGCGGCCAAGAGGTCAAGGTTGCGTTCCTTAGGGAGCTGTGGGAACCCCGGGCACAGGGCATTCACCAAGGGCCTTGAAGACTGCACAGCAGCTTGTGTGACCTAGGTCAGTTAAGGTTTGACCTACTTTCCCTGAGACACTATTATCTACAGGATAATCTATAATCCTCCCCTCCTCCCTGTTGATTACAATCCCTCCCTATGTTGCATGACCCCAATCCCCCCACCCCCTGCCTGCCCCCCACCTTATGCTCATACCCATTGGAATGTCGAGCCCTTATAACCAGCTTATTCAGCCCCCACAAAGTGCAGACTATTTCCACGTTGAGCTATGGACTCGCCGCCATTCAAAGCAGCTCTTGAATCCATCCAGAGAAGCTCCTGAATTCAGGGCAATGTGACCGACTTCCATTTTTTCCTTGTAAGTAAGCCCTGAATAAAAAGTTCATGCCTCCGAACATGCCAGGTGTCTTCTTTAGCCTCTCGCAGCAAAGGCCCACTTGGGCTGTGACAGGAGCCATAAAGCCTGGGTCTTATCCTTAGGGCACAGTTAGACAATTTAGAGGGGCAGAACTTAAGAACAGTATAATACAGGACCTCAGTTTAAACTCAGCCTAGTGGAATATTAAATAAAGGCAAGCTGAGATACAGGGAAACATGCAATTTAAAAAAAAATTATTTTTCCAGCTGGGCAATGCACAGAGATAGGAGGACAAAAACAAATGAACTAGAAAGCATAAACAGCCATCAGTAGTGGTTCTTAATGGGGGAATGGGGGGTGGGAGGTGGAGGTTGCAGATTTTGTCCTTCCTCCACCCCAGGGCATTTGACAACGTCTGGAGACATTTTCAGTTGTCACAACAGGGGATGGGAGTTGGAGGGTGGGGCAACTGGCACCTGATACTGCTAAAAACCCCACAAAGCACAGGATAGCCCCCCACATCAAAGAATTATCTGGCTCCAAATGACAATAGTGCCAAGGCTGAGAAACCCTCAGTTAAAGTACTGGAAAAATCTTTCCACGTGCAAATATGGTAAAAACCAGGACCCTTTTGTTCATTCTTCAAGAATCCCAGCTCCCAGAGCACCTGGCTCCCACTGTTCTTACAGTGGTTAATACAGTGATTTGTGTGTATTCCTTCCTTTAGTGTTCACACGACTATGAGCTCCCCCAAATTAGGGACCTTGTCTTATTCTTCTTTGTATTCTTTATAATGTTGTAAATGTTTAGTAATTGTGGCTTGAATGACTGAGTAAATGAATGGGTGATGTATAACTGGATACAGATGTTTATCTTGGTAAGTACCTTAATTTAACATCCATCCATGACCAATACCTAATAAGACTGTGTTTAGTTTGTAAGGCAAGCTCTGTGAAGCAGCAAAATCAGAATGAAATGGCCCCGCTCAGTCTAGGATTTTCCATTCTAATCACACCTAAATGGAATTTCTGGACACTTTAACTCCAAGCTTTGGAATCAAAGGAATTAATTTAAAAAGACCAAAAGAACATGATGAGCTAAATACAAATTTGCCAAATTACATATGCAAATAACATCCATCATTTCAACATGCATTTTTAATTAATTACAAAATTTCTCTTCACACAAAATTTCACAGTGGAAGAAATCTCTAGCCACCAGGGAAACAGCAATCTTGAACCTGGTCGTGTTCTGAGTGCGATCACCTTGGTTTCAACGCCTCCTGGGATTCTGTGTTGACAGAACCCCCTATCCACCCTTTTCTGGTGTGGGGTTGCTCTCTTCTGGCAATAATTTCATGGAAGTCATGCAGGGGTTTCTCATACAGCATCCACATTTGTACATCTCCAGGCTCATTTCTTTATGAGTAAAGCTGCTGTGGTCATTTTCTAATCCTTGTGTCCTGTGCACAAGTCGGAGAGTTCTCTGGAAGTGAATCATGGGCTGTGCTCATTTTCAGTTTTACTAGATATTCTCAAATTGTTCTCAAAAGTAGTTGTGACAATTTATGCTCCTACTAGTAACACATGAGAGTTCCTATGCTTCAGAGTCTCACTAATGCTTGGCATTATTAAACTTTTAAATCTTTGTTTCTCTCTGATATGTGTGAAATGATGTCACAACGTTGCTTTCATTTTCCTGGTAGCAGGTTGGGGAAAGCATCTTTACATGTTTGTCAGGCATTCTGATTTCTTTTTTCTATATTGCCAGTTCATAGTCTTTTTTTTTCATTGGATTTGCTTCCTCGTTGATTTTCAGGACTGATCTACAAATTTTAGTTACTAATCCTTTACAAATATCTTCCTCTATTCTGGACTTGTTCTTTAACTTTACGGAATCTTTTATTAAAAACATATTTTAACATTGGAAATCTCATTGATCTTTTCCTTTAAAGTTTGTGCTTTTAATGTGCTTTTAATGTCTCAACAAATTCTCTTCTAGAGTGAGAACAGAAATATACTTCCCTATATTTCCTTTCAGATGTTTTACTTTTCACATTTATGGAATTAATCATACTAGAATTTATTTTTCTGAATGGTGTAGATTGGGATCTGATTTTTATATACAAAGATTTTCTTGCTTTCTTGGGTTTCTTTAAGCATTCTGCTTCCCGACATTTTTCTTTGCCTCTTCTTTTCTTCTTTCCCACTTTTTGTTGGATTTTGTTTGCTCATGTGGAAGGCCATGCCCAGGTCTGCCCATGAAAAGCCTCTAAATTGACAAGCATGAAAATACCTGGATCCTGCCTCATAGGAGCTGATACTGCAGTGTTTATTTAAAAAAAAAAGATTGCATAAGTACAGCTAGGCAAGAATTTTGGTGCCCAGAATCTTTGTATCAAGCCTGAATGATGGGCTTGCTGAAGAGCAGAATTATGTTGATCTAGGCCTACCTGCCAGAGAAAAACAAATAAATAAAACCTGGGATTTACTTTGCCCAAACACTTTCAGGCTTGGTGAATCCCTCACTTCACAGGACTGCAGATCATCACCATCACTCTCAAAGCTTCTCTGCTGGGAAGAAATGGGGACACTGGGGAGCTATGTTCATCAGATGGAGCCTAACTCTATGCTCTCTAACATACATCTCACAAAACTTGGATTTCATCTTTGAACCCAGTCCTAGAGCTCCTGGACCTGGGTCTAAGGCATCTTTATTTTATGAAAGTTGGAGTTTATATTTCAATTTTCAAAAATTCTTAAATATACACATTTAAACACATAATTTTCTAACATAGTGAAAATTTAGTCAATATTTCCATCATTCTCTCAAGTACAATAAGAAACAGCATACTTTTTAGAACACCACTTCATATCATGTAATTGTTTTCTAGATATATAGTTCTACCTATTTTTAAACTTTTTAAAGTTAATTTTTAAGCAATATTTAAATTTTCTGACATTTTAATTTCTGGACCCCCACTATTTATTTTATACTCTGCTTTCCTGGTGAGCTTTCTTTTCTTCTTGATGACTATTTATTTTCATTTTAATCATTATTTTATGGAGGAATTATAGGTAGGAAATTGTCAAAAACTTAAAAAAATTAATATTTATTTTTTAGAAAAGTTTTAGATTTATAGAAAAAAAAGGAACAAAGTTCTCTTATATTCCCTTTGCCCCAGCACAGTTTCCCCTGTTACTAACATCTTGCATTAGTGGCACATTTGTTACAATTGATGAGCCAATATTGATACATTATTATTAACTAAAGTCCGTAGTTTACATTAGGGTTCACTCTATGTGTTGTACAGTACTACGGGTTTTGATGAGTGCATAGTGCCCTGTATCCACCACTCCAATATCACACACAAGGGTTTCACTGCCCTAAAAATGCCCTGGGCTCTACCTATTCCTCCCTCCTTCCCTCCCCCAGAACGCCAGGTAACCAATGATCTTTTACTGTCTCTAAAATTTTGTCTTTTCCAGAATGTAATAAAGTTGAAATTATACAGTATGTAATCTTTTCAGGATGGCTTCTTTCACTTAGCAATATATATTTAAGGTCTTCCATGTCTTTTCATAGCTTGAAAGCTCATTTCTTTTCATTGCTGAATAAAATTTCATTATATGAATGTACCACTGTTTGTTTATTCATTCGTCTATTGTAGGACATCTTTGTTGCTACCAGATTTTGGCAATTATGCATAAAGCTATTGTAAACACTCTTGTGCAGTTTTGTGTGCAGACATAAGTTTTCAATTCATTTGAGTAAATATCTAGGGGTGTGATTGCTGGATTGTATGGTAAGACTATGTTTAGCTTTGTAGGAAACTTCCAAAGTGGCTGTACTATTTTGCATTCCCACCAGCAATAGTTACTGTTGCTCCAATCTGCACATTTGGTGTTGCTAGTGTTCTGGATTTTAGCCATTCTAATAGGCATGTGTACTATCTCATTGTTTTAATTTGTAATTCTTTAATTACATTATCTTGAGCATCTTCTCACATGCTTATTTTCCATCTGCATTTCCTCTTTGGGGAGTGTCTGTTCAGATCTTTCACCCATTGTTTAATTGGGTTGTTTGTTTTCTTATTGTTGAGTTTTAAAGGTTATTTGTATATTTTAGATATTAGTCCTTTAAAGGATACGTGTTGTGTAAAGATATTTTTCCAGTCTGTGACTTGCCTTTTCATTCATTTATGCAGAACAGAAGTTTTTAATTTTAATGAAGTCTAACATATCAATTTTTTCTTTTATGGATTGTGGTTTTAGTGTTGTCAAACCTAAGGTCACCCAGATTTTCTCCTATGCTATCTCCTAGCAGTTGTATGTTTTGTATTTTACATTTAGGTCTATAATCCATTTTGAATTAGCTTTTGTGAAAGGTGTAAGCCTTGCTTGTAAGTAAATTCATTTTTTTTTTTTTTTGCATGTGGATGTCCAGTAATTCCAGCACCATTTTTTTGTAAAGACTATCCTTTCTCCGTTGATTTGCCTTTGCTCCTTTGTCAAAGATCAGTTGACTATACTTGCATGGGTCTAGTTCTGGGCTCTCTATTCTGCTCATTGATCTACTGTCTATTCTTTCAGTAATACCACACTGTCTTGATTATTGTAGCTTTATAATAAGTCTTGAAGTTGGGTAGTGTCAGTCCTCTAACTTTGTTTTGTTTTTCTTTGTCAATATTTTATTGGCTATTGCCTTTCTATATAAACTTTAGGATCCATTTATTCATATCCACAAAATAACTTGCTGGGATCTTGATTAAGATTTTGTTGAAATATAGATCAATTTGGGAAGAACTGACCCCTTAAAATATTGAATCTTTTTATCCATGAACATGGAATGTCTCTTTCATTTAGATCTTTGATGTCTTTCATCAGAATTTTGTAGTTTTCCTCATTTATATTTTGTACATATTTTATTAGTTATATCTAAGTATTTTATTTTTTAGTGCTAAGGCAAATGGTGTTATAGTTATAATTTTAAATTCCAGTTGTTCATTGCTGGTGTAAAGGAAATAAATAGACTTCTGTATATTAACCTGTGTACCCTTCAACCTTGCTATAATCACTTATGAGTTCCAGGAGTGTTTTTGTTGATTCTTTGGGATTTTCTACGTAGACAATCATGTCATCTCTGAACAAAGACCATTTTATATTTTCCTTTCCAATTTGTATCCCTTTTATTTCCTTTATGTGTTTTACTGCTTTAATTAAGGCTTCCAATACATTATTGAGTAGGAGTGGTCAGAGGGTACATCCTTCCCTTGTGTCCAATTTAGGGGTTAAGCATCTATTTTCTCACCACTAAATAGGATGTCATAAACTTTTAATGTTAGAAAATGTCTTTATTTGACCCTTACTCTTTGAAGATAATTTAGCTGGCATAAAATTCCAAGCTGACAACAATTTTTCCTCAACACTTTGCTTTTGGAGTCTATTTGGTTAATGAAAAGTCTGTCATTAGTCTGAAAGTCATTTCTTCTTAGACATTCAGTCTTTTTGCTGATAACTTTTAAGATTTCCCCTAACCCTTGATCCTTCATAGTTTCACTGGATGAACATTTATCATTATTCTTCTGGCTACGTGCAGGAGGGCACTTTTAATTATCCCTATTTTTATTTAGAGTCCTAGTATTATTTGTTCCTTGTCCCCCTAAAAAAAGGTATTCTGTGAACTTATTTGTAAAGACATAGTAGTAAATATTTAGGCTTTGCAGGCCACATATCGTCTCTGTCACATCTTCTTCTTCTTGTTTTATTTTTACAACCTTTTAAAAATGTAAAAACCATTTTAGCTCACAGGTTGTACAAAGAGTTTGCTGACCCCCACCCTAGAATCCCAGTCATAAATTCCCTCTCTTCCAGCATACATTGTTCCTCTCTCAATCTCCTTCCCTGTCAACCCAGCTTCTCGCCCAAGAGCTACAAACACACACAGGGGTGCTTACACCCAGCTAGAAACAATGTCCCACTTACCAGGAGGTCGTTCAAATAGCTTAAATCCCAGGGTATCTGGAGAAATATAATCCTGATACTTAGGGTTGCTATTATGAAAGACTCCTAACAAGGAGACATTTAATTTGGTAGTAATTATCTTGGCCTGTTACAGTGTTTTCCCAACTTTTTTTGAACCAGTCCCGCAATAAGAAATACATTTTGCTTCGTTACCCAGGTCACACTTATGCACATACACACACATCTGAAACAGAAATTCCACAAAACTGCACTTACCTTTACTTCATACAATGCACTCTGCTATTTTTCTCTTCCATTCTATTCTATTTCATTATTTTTAAAACGCTGACACTAAATTGCTTTCATAAACCACTAATCAGTTGTGACCTTCAGTTTGAAAAACACTGTTCTATGACATTCTCTTTAGAACATGGGGAGTTAACGTTTTGTGTGCTGGCCTGAGACTTCAACCATCATTTATAACATTGCCTCATTGGGATATGTATTCTTATTTCCAAACAACTGGATTAGAATCCTATTTGGGGAATTCAATCCGTTTGTAAATTGGTAGCTGCCAAGGTCTAAATCAGGAACATTTTTACATTCAGAGTACATTTAGACCAAAACAAGGAAAAGCTGACAACCAGTCTTCCTAAAGTAATTCCAATGCACTTATCTGCTTGGGAATAGAGTTTATCAGGAAGTAGTCAACCTTAGCATTTATGCATCTTCTTTCCCCTTTGAAAACAGAAAGACTTAATTTGAATTTCCAAAGACAGCACAGAGGCAATTCATTTTCCCTGTAACACATGGATTGGGAGCTACTTTAATATGTTTGTTACAAAATGTAATTCTGCAGTTGCTTGAAGGGTTTTCTAAAATCTATCAGTTTTGTTCCTTTGTGTCTTAGGCAAGGCCTTTCCCATACTAAATCTTGATGGAAAGAAAGCTATGCAGTTTAGGTAAGTTCTCATGTACCCAAGCTCTTCACATTCCCATTCAGGAACTATCAGGATAACAGAAATGACAGAACCTGGCCATAATTTTAGGAGTTTCCAGTCTATTCTACGAAAATTTGAACAGCAGTCTAAACCAGTGAACTTTAAAAATGTATGTATCAGTAGTTATTCTCAGTATTCTTTAAGAGGCCTATAAATTAATCACTAAATGAAATTATTTCAGAAAATATTAGGGTTTTGAAGGCCATGGGTATATACTGCCAATTTCTATCATTTAAAAATGTATTCTACCATCACTTACTCATATCTATCCCTGTCTTAATTTCCTATCTGCTAAAGCAAATAGGTTAGCTTAACAATAGGATTTTATAGGCTCATGGTTTCAGAGGTTAGAAGGCTTGCTTCTTCTCGAGGTCAGTACCTTCTGGCTGGCCAGCAATCTCTGGGGTTTCTTGGCATTTCCATCACATGGTAATGCACATGATGGCATCTTCTGCTTTCTCCTCTGGGTTCTGGCTGCTCCCTGTGGCTTCTCTCTCCATCTGACTTTTGCTCTGCTTAGAAAGGACTCCAGTAATCTGGATTAAAGCCCAGCTTGATTCAGCTAGGCCACAGTTTAATTGAAGTCACATCTTGAAAAGCTCATATTTACCAAAAGCTCATATTTACTCACCAGAATGTGGACCAAGATCAAGAACATGTCCAAACTGGGGTACACAATTCAATCCACCACAACCTCTCAAAGATAAAAGCTAACTATCCCTCCAAAATCACAGACACGAGGACATGTATCTTCTGCTTGGGGTTGCAACACTAAGTAATGCAAGGTTACTGCTTGCCCACGAGCTGATAGATAATGCAGGAAGCTCTATGCAGAACATAAGGCCTGCCCTCAAGGAGTTCAGTTGCCTAAATGTGCACAAAGTATGTTTATTCTATATATTCTTCCCAAAATCACCCTTTTGAGAGAGCAGAAGGTCCCACATGCAACATGGATGGTATGAGGAAAAGGACCCAAGCACCTAAAACTCCCCTCTCATTCCATCATTAGATCTTCAGCCTTTTAGACTATGACCTTGGGTAAATTTCCTAACCTAAATAAGCTTCAGTTTTCTCACATACAAAATGGAAATCAAATCAATATATCCACATACAATGAGGGGACTGACAGGATTCAATTAGCTAGTGTGTGAAAAGTACTTCTTAGAGTTGCCTAGCACGTGGTAAACTGCTCAGTAATTGTTCACTGCTGTCCTCTCCAGTTCCCCCACCCCCTGCATTTCACTTTGTTCCAGATTCTTATTTTAAACTAAAAATTAAAAAAATATATTTGTTGGGGCTTTCAACTCAAAATGGGGGACTGAGCGCTGGCAGTTGCTGCCTCTCTCTGCCACACCTCTGATTACTCCTGATATCCAACTCGGTAGTGCAGGAATAAGTCCACAACAGCAAAGAGAGTGGGAGAGGGGCCCCCACTGGACACTGCACTGGAGGAGATATTATCTCTGACTGACTGAAGTCTTGAGAGGCTCAAGGATCAGAAAGCAGAGAGCTGGGCATAAACAAAGGGTGTTTAAAGGGAAGAGATGGCTAGCAACTTTCTCTTCTGATTGGCAAAACTGTCATGACTTTGGACCTACAAAGAGGAACAATATTAGCACACAGTGTGAAAGCAGACTATTGGTCTTCAAACTTAGAGAATCCACCCATGGAAGTCTTCAATATGGTTTTAGAACAAAATATAATGTTATCAACCTTGGCTTGAGGTTGTGTAGTACATTAACTAATAGCAGGGGCTGTGGAGCTAGACTGCCTGGATTTAAATCCCAGCTCTGTTTCACTGAGATGATTTTTAGGTAAAGACTGGAGAGAATGAGACAAGCATCTCTGGAGGAATAGCATTCCAGGTAGAGGGAACAGTAAATGCAAGGAACTTGAGGCAGGAGCAAGCCTGGTGTGCTTGGAGCTAGACATGTTCCTCAATGGGGGAGAGTAATAATATTTATGGTCAGAAAATGTGCAGTAAAGAATCTAACTTTGCTCCAAGGGAGGTCTGGCCTTTGTCCTTGGCTTTTGAGAGATCATCTCTAAGCCTCTGGACTCTCATGCCTGATATAAGTGTCTCTGCCTGCAGTTCTTGGGTCACTACATAGTTACAATGTGATTTAGGGTAGGGGCTTTGGGTTATACAGTAGAAGCTCAACTAGCTGATGGGCTAGAGACTGACATCAGCCATTTGAGTAGCCAACTGTGCCTATGTGAGGAAGACTCAGAAAAGCTGCTGGACACCAAGGCCCAGGTGAGCTTCCTTGGTTGGTAATATTCTGTGCATATTGTCACACATAGATACAGAGAAAGTAATGTGGTCCTGATTTCCATAAGGAGAAGACAAGGGGAAGCCCTGCATTGGTTCCCCTCCCTTCTGACCTCTGTCTTATGCTTTGGGTGATTATAATCTGTATCATTTCATAACCACTTTCAGTGACTTCTTTACTCCTGGTGAATTATCAAATCTGAGGGGAGAACCCCCTGAACTTTCAACTGGTTTCATAAATGAGGGTGGGCCCGTGTGGACTGTGCTCTGTCATTTTATGGTATAGGTGACAACTCTTGTAGAGAGGTAAAGAGGAATAAGATGTAGGGCCTTGTAAGTGATGGTGAAGATTTTGGCTATATTCTGAATGAGATGGTAAGCTACTAGAGGGATTTGGGAAGAGAAAAGACATGATATGACTTAGATTTTAGCAGGTCTGGCTGCTATATTGAGAATGGATTAAAGAGAATCAAGAACTGAAGCAGGAAGCCATTTAAGTGGCTAATGCAATGACCCCAGGGGAGAAATGATGGTGACCGGGACCCAGAGGTAGAAGTGGTATGCAGCAATCAAATGCTGGATATATTTTGAAGATAGACCCAAGAGGGTATAATGTTAGATAAAGGAGTCTCCAAGGTTTTTTTGCATAAGTAACTGGAAGGATGGTGTAGCCATTATACAAGATGGAGGAGACTGAGGAAGGAGCTGGTTTGAGGGGAATATCAAGTTGGGATGTGTTAAGTTTGAGATACTTATTATACACCCAAGTGGAGATGGCATGTAGGTAACAGAGCAATTGAGTATGGAATTCAGGAGAGAGGACCAGGCTTGATATATTAATTTGGAAGTCATCAGTCCCTAGATGATATTTAATGCCATGGAAATGGAAATCACCTTTGCAGTAAGTATAAATCAAGATGACAAGCGGTTCAAGGACCAAGCCCTCAACATATCAACTTCAGAGGTCATAAAGATGAGAAGAAACCAGCAAGGAAGCTGAGAAGGAGCAGCCAGAAAGACTCCAGGTGAGTGTGGTATCTTGGAATCCAAGGGAAGAAAAGATTTCAAGAGTGATTATTTGTGTCAAATAGTGCTAACAGGTCAAGTCAGGTGAGGACCCAGTTACCTGTCGAATTTTTGAAAGTAGAGGGCATTAATGACTGTATTAGTTAGGATTGGCTAACTGATGCAACAAACAATACCCAGATTTCAGTGGCTTAACAAAATAAAAATTTCTCATAGATGACACAGTCCAAGATGGGTCAGTTGGGGTGGGGGAGACTGCTTCATTAAATAATTCAGGGACCTCTTTCCATCCACTGGATCTTGCCATCTCTTAATGTCTTAGATACTCCTGCTGAGGGATGAGAAAGAATATGAAGGATCATGCAGTGATCTTCTGTAATCCCTTCCCCTTGAGTTTGCACTGGCCTAGTGGCTTGTTTCCAATCAGAATACAGCAAAGGTGTTGGGACATCACTTCTGTGGTTAGATTACAAAAGATTGTGGCTTCCATCTCGTTAGCAGGCCCTCTCTCTTGTTGGCTTTACTGAAGCAAGCTGCCATACAGAAGCCCACAAGACAAGGAACTGCTGTTGGCTTTATGTCAACATCCAGCAAGACACTGACGCTCTTAGTCCAAGAGCCCAAGAGGAACTGAATCCTGCCAACAACCAGTGAGTGAACTTGGAAGCAGATCCTGCCAGGTGAATCCTGTTTGGGGTCTTGTGAGAGACTCTGAGCAGATTCTAAATTAGAGGATCCTGTTAAGTTGTGCCCATATTCCTGACCCACAAAAACTGAGATAAAACAGAGACAATAATATATATTCACCAAACCAAACTTCCACTGGGCAGGGTAGGAAATGGAGTCTAGTTGTGTGTTCAAGAAGTGTGGTTTGGTTACTGCCTGTTTCAAGGTCAGAAAACGTGTAGTAAAGAATCCAACTTTGCTCAAAGAGAGATCTGGCCTTTGTCCTTGGCTTTTGAGAGGTAATCTCTAAACCTTTGGAATCTCATGCCTGAGGAGATACCAGTGGAAGAAAAGTCCAATAGGAGGATGTTCAGTGAATGGGAGAAGAAAAATAAGAGCCGGTGAGTTTAGAAAACTCTGTCAAGGAGTTTTGCTTTAAATAAAAGGAGAGAAAATAGGGAAGTGGCTAGAGGGGCAAACAGGGTAAGGAGAAGGCATTTTTATGATGACAGAACCTGCATCACCTACTCGCTAACGTTTATTTGTAACCTCAAAATCAACACTAGCAGCACTTTCACTGTTATTTGTGGTCATGAACAGAGCAGCAAAAACTTTGAGTTTTCTGAGGTGTGCATTCTCAGCTGAAATTGAACAAGGTGATGCTCTGCCTTCTCGTTTCAGCTTTCATACTGTAAACAAGTGTTCTTTTCACAGTATATTTCTGGCCATATTTTTTTTCTTTGCATTTTTGTGCTTTTCATTGTGATTTTGCTGTTTAAAATGGCCCCTGTCTAGTGTTCCTAAGTGCAAGAAGATTGTACTGTGCCTTAGAGAGGAGATATGTATGTTAGATGAGCTTTCTTCAGGCATGAGTTATTGGGCTGTTGGCTGTGAGTTCATTGTTAATGAATCAACAATGTATATTACAAAGGTGTCTTTAATCAGAAACACACATAAAGCAAGGTTATGTATTGATCACTTGATGAAAATGTGACCAGAGGGTTGCAGGAACCTAACCCTGTATTTCTCATAGGAGCAATGGTTCAGAATTCACTAATTCACAGTATTCAGGCAACCTTATAGAACATAATCAGCACAAACAATGAGAATTGACTGTATGTATGATGATGGGAACGATCCAGTAGAGAGGAAAAGTTGACAATGCAGGAGAGAAAAGGGAAAACTGTAATGTCTTTAAATAGTGGCAAGGGAATGGAATTGAACAGACTTGTGGAAGGACTGACCTTAGCTAGAACAGCTGGTTCATCCAGAAGAGAAGAGCATTGATACACCTGTCGCAGGTAGTTGACCACAAGGCTTTTGGCCTGAGCAACCAGAAGGATGGAGTCGCCATTATCCAAGGCAGGGATGACTGAGGGAAGAGCTGTAGTGGTGGCGAGAGCGTGGCGACATTCTGTGCTGAATGCTTTCATTCTCTCAGGGAAATAGGAAGAAATGCTGCCAGCTAAAAATGAGTATTGGGGAGAAGAGTTGAAATTTGAGGAGAGAGAGTCTCAAACAGTCACAGGTGGTGGTGGTGGTGGGGAGAGTGGGTGTGTGTGAATGGACTGAGAAATAAAGCAGGACTGATGAGCTGCACTAAGGGCCCACCAGAGGTTAGATGTCATGACTTTAGTGAAACCAGCAAGCAGCCCAGTTGTGTGACCTTGGACAACTCTCATGGTATCTCTGTGCTCAGTTTCCTCTCAGCAAAATAGGGACAACAATAATTCCTATTTGGCCCATTTATTATGAGAATCAAATCAGCTAATATATGTAAAGTGCTAATAACAGTGAGTCTCCAGCAAAGTTTAAGATCATCGTATTAGTATTCTATTGCTATATAACAAGTGACCACTAATTTAGCAGCTTAAAGCAACACCCATTTATTAGCACGCAGTTCTGTAGGTCAGAAGTCTGGCAGACTTCACTGGCTTCTATGCCCTGGGTCTCACAAGGCCAAAATCAACATGTTGGCTTAGCTGGGCTCTTTTCTGGAGACTCTGGGAAATAATTCACTTCCGAACTCATTCAGGGTGTTGGCAAAATTCAACCACGTGGTTATAGGACAGAGGTTCTCCTTGGCTTGGCAGCTGCCAACCCAGGGTCACATACTTGTAGCTCTTAGAGGCACCTGCATTACATCTCAAGTGACCCCCTTCATCTTCAAGGCCAGCAACCGCATGTTGAGTCCTTCTCATGCTTTGAATCTCTCTGACTTCTTCTGTCACCAGCAAGGAAAAACACTCCACTTTTAAAGGGCCCATGTGATTAGATTAGGCTCACCTGATAATCTTCGTATCTTCAGGTCAACTGTACCATATAACGTAGCACAATAACAGGAGGGATATTTCATCATATTCAGTCCTGGGGATTGGGGTGGTTATCTCTGGAGGACCATTTTTAGAAATTCTGCCTATCATAATCACCAACAAAGTATAAGTAAAGGAAGACTTCCCACATATGGTAAACAGAGATGGATGGAGGGTAGGAGCACAAATATATTCATCTAACATCGCAGGTGGTTGGGAGACATTGCCTAAAGTAGGATTTGATAAGAAACAAAGATAAAGTATGTTATACAAATTTGTTCTTATAACCATTAAAAAAATAATATCAAAATTGGGTGGGGAGAGGGAAAGAAGACAGTGGCATAGAGAGGAGTGGAAGTTAGTTAGTCCCCCTGGAACAACTAATAAACAGCCAGGAACAACTGGGAAATAATCTGGAATAAATGTGGGGGGACAAACATGACTGTCCACTCATCATACACCAACTTGAATTGGGAGGAATGCCTGAAATCACAGCATAAAGTCTGTAAGTAAAAACTGCAGACTTGACCTGGGAGCCCCCTCCCCACATGGCCCAAACTGCAAAGCCTCGTGGTGCTAGAGAGCAGCACTCTCCCAAACTGCAAAGCCTCACTGTGCTAGAGAGCAGCACTCTACGAGCAAGTGAATATAGCTCAGCTGAGCTCCAAGTGCGGTTTTAATTAGCACAGGCTCAATACAAGCTACGAATCCCCAACAAGTAGACAAAGGCTTGACAACTGACCTTGGAGAGCTGGAGGACCTCTCTGGGAGGGAGGGGGAGCCCAGAGGACCGGGTGCTGTCTCTGGCCAATGGGTGGAACTGAGGGGGGCTGCAGACTAACCCTGAAGGGGGGCTTTCTGTCCCTGTTTCAGTTCAGTGGAGGAAGCCTCAGCCATTTTCAATTCCCAGAGCTATGACCCAGACAAGGGTGGAGATAGCAGAGTCAGAGTCTATTCAAATGCTAATGACTTCTCCCCAGAGGGTATATTTTCCCTAAGAGGAAAGAGGCAGTGCCAAGCTCTACTACCCGCCTTCCATGCAGAACCAGACCCCAGAGCCTGGGGAGAAACAGCCATGGGCCACACTTCCTTACACCAGTCTGGAGTTACAGGTTGACAGGCACCACTTGCTGGTAAGAAAAGCACAGTGACTTGAGGCCTCACAGGCTGCATCAATCTTCTAAGACACCCTCAGGGAGACCTGAAACTATTTCCTCCTTCCAAGACCTGAGCCCATCCTGGTCTGGGAAAACCAGATTGGGATAACCAAGGAGGCCAGATGCCTAGACAACAGAAAACTACAGCCTACACTAGGAGGGTCAAAGTTATGGCCCTGTCAAAGGAAAAAACTTACACTGCAACTGAGATACAGGAATTTAAGCAACTAGTGCTGGATCAATTCAGAAAGTTTAGGGAAGATATGGCGAAAGAGATGAGGCATTTAATGAAAACACTGGGCGTACATAAGGTAGAAATTGAAAGTTCGAAAACCAACTGGCAGAATCTATGGAAATGAAAGGCACAATGCAAGAGGGGAAGGACACAATGGAAACATACAACAGCAGATCTCAAGAGGCAGAAGAAAACACTCAGGAACTGGAGAATGAGGCACCTGAAAGCCTACACACAAAATAACAGATAGAGAAAAGAATGGAAAAATAGGAACAATGTCTCTAGGAACTTAAGGACAAAATGAAATGCAGAATGTATGTGTCTCTGGTGTCCCACAAGGAGAAGAGAAGGGAAAAGGGGCAGAAGCAATAATAGAGGAAATAATCAATAAAAATTTCCCATCTCTTATGAAAGACATAAAATTACGGATCCAAGAAGTTCAGTGTACCACAAACAGAACAGATCTGAATAGGCCTACGCCAAGACACTTAATAATCAGATTATCAAACGTCAAAGATAAAGAGAGAATCCTGAAAGCAGCAAGAGAAAAGTGATCCATCACATACAAAGGCAGCTGGATAACACTGTGTGGATTTCTCAATAGAAACCATGGAGGCAAGAAGGAAATGGGGTGATATATTTAGAATACTGACAGAGAAAAACTTCCAGCCAAGAATCCTATGTTTGGCAAACTGTCCTTCAAATATGAGGGAGAGCTTAAAATATTCTATGACAAACAGACAATGACAGAGTTTGTGAACAAGATACCTGCTCTACCGGAAACACTTAAGAGAGCACTACAGACAGAAAGGAAAAGACAGGAGTGACAGGTTTGGAACACAATTTTGGGAGATAGTAGCACAGCAATGTAAGTACACTTAACAAAGATGACTGTGAGTATGGTTGAAAGAGGAAGGTTAGGAGCATGTGGGACACCAGAAGGAAAGAGGAAAGATGAAGACTGGGACTGTATAACTCAATGAAACCTAGGGTGCTCAACGATTGTGACAAAAGATACAACTATGTTTTTACAAGAGGTAGGACAAATGAATGTCAACACTGCAAGGTGTTAAAAATGGGGTGGGATTGGGGGAAAAATACAATCAATGCAAACTAGAGACTATAATTAACAGAAACATTGTATTATGCTTCCTTTAATATAACATAGCAATACACCAAAGCTAAATGCATATGGGGGGGACATAGGGAAAAGGTATGGGACTCGGCATTGGTGATGCTGTTTGAATTTTTATTCTGCTTTAGTTTAATGCTATCTTTCCTTTTGATGCTTCCTAGCTGTCATGTTTTGTTTTGTTTTTTCTTTCTTTTTTTCTTCTCTTTCTTCTTTTCCTTTTCTCCTCTCTCTCTACCTTCTTTGACTCTTCCTTCTCCTTTGTGGAAGAAATGGAGATGTCCTTATACAGATAGTGGTGATGGTGGTGAATACATAAATACGCGACTATACAGGGAACCATTGATTGTTTACTTAGGACTGAATGTATGGTGCGTGAACAAAACCATCTTAAAAAAAATGGGTTGATGAAGAAATCTTGAGGGCACTACACTGAGTGAAATCAGGCAGATCCATAAGGACAAATATTGCAGGGTCTCACTGATATGAACTAATTATAATATGTAAACTCATAGACATGAAATATAAGTTACCAGGATATAGAATGAGGCTAAAGAATGGGGAGTAGTTGCTTATTATGAGCAGAATGTTCAACCAGGGTGAACTTAAACATTTGGAAATGGACAGAGGTGATGGCAGAACATTGTGACAATGACTAACAGTGCTGAATGATGTGTGAAGGTGGTGGAAAGGGTAAGCTCAGAGTCATGTATGTCACCAGAAGGAAAGTTGCAGGTTAAAATATGGGAATGTATAAAACAGTGAATCTTGTGGTGGACAATGTCCATGATTAACTGTACAAATATTAGAAATATCTCTCATGAGCTGGAACAAATGTATGACACTATAACTAGAAGTTAATAATAGAGGGGCATATAGGAAAAAAATATATACGTATTGCAAACTATATACTATAGTTAGTAGTATTTTAACATCTTTCATCAACTGTAACAAATGTACTATACCAATACTACGAATCAATAATGGGAGGTGGGTGGTTAGGGTTACGGGAGGATTTGAGTTTCCTTTTTTTGTGTGTCTTTATTTCTTTTCTAGAGTAATGAAAATGTTCTAAAAATTGAAAAGAAAAAAAAAAAAACTAACTGTGGTGATGGATGCACAGCTATATGTTGGTACCATGGGCAAGTGATTGTATACTTTGGATTTTTGGATAATTGTATGGTATGTGAACAATCTCAATTTTAAAAAATGGAAAAAAATTGGGTGGGGATGCATGAATCCATGATGTTTTTGATAAATCAAGAAACAGCATATTATTTAAACATGTTCAAATAGACACTGGAACCGTTAAAAGTAGTTGACTCTAGAAAATCAGATCAGAGATGTGAAGGAGGTACCAATGCACTTTATTATGAAATATTCTGCAAAACAAAAAAGAAATCATGTGCATATAATTTTACTTTGATTAAAGTGAAATGAAATTAAAAGCGCTCCAGGTAGAAAAAAACGTATTCATCTGCAATGAAAGTGATCATTACAAAATTTGCATGATTTATATACCCCTGAAGGAATTCAACAGCAAATATGCCCCAAGTGGAATCTTCAACTTTGAGATTCTACAAATCCCTGAAGAAACCTTCCCATGCTTCTGGCGTTCTCTTGGGGAACAGATTATGCAAATTGCTTCACATACCTTTGCTGGTACAACTCCACAATTGCCACATTTTCTCTACTCTCCTGATTCCCAGAAGCCACAGATTCCAGTCTCAGTGCAGCTGACTCAGACATCCAAGCAGAAAAGCGTAAAGAGGTGCAATTTATGAGCAGGAGAAGAATGAAAAGAAGGGGATTCAAAGGTCTCTAGGCTCATAATGCCTGTAGAAAACTGTAAGATGGAAACCACTACATCTGGTTAACTATGAAGCATTATCACACAAACCCAGCAGCATTCAAGAAATCACTATTGCTTCTACATGCTGCTCATCATACAAGGGTCACACTTTTGTAGAATATACATGAAGCAGGTGCATCAATAAGCTAATAATAAACCAGAAAATTGCTTTAGAATTAACTAGAAGCCAAGCTAGATTTTTCCTTTTGATTCAAATCTGAAGACTAAGTTGCCTAATAAGAAAGGGAATGATAAATTCAAAACTCAGAATAGTAGTTAGAGAAAATCAGATATATTCTAGATAGAGTTAGAGAAGGGGAAGAAAATTGATGCAATGATATTGTCATCATTCCATTTCTGAAGTTAAGTGATGTGTTCACATGAGTTTATATTATTTTTATGCTTCATAATTTATATATATTATATAAATATATACGTTTCAGATATTATACAATAAAACATTTTAAGGAAAAATATCAACTTCCCTGAGAAAAAGAAACCTACTATATAATCCTACAATATCATTCCATTTCCTTAATAGCATTAAGCTATTTCTTCCTTTTTTACCCATCTTTCAAATCAGCTTAAGTTCAATATTTGTGGCCTTTAAAATTCTCAAGTCAAGTTTCAGCTGTTAATTTTTATTGCAATAGCTATTTCTTGCCCCTTTTCACTCATTCATATGCATGGACTTGATTGTGTCAAGACTTACTATCTTTCACAGAAAGGCTGCACCATCCTTTGAACTAAAGTTTGGAGAATGGTATGTTCCATGGTCAGAACCGTCTTCACAGAAGCAATAATTTTTTTCCATAGGAAAAAATATATTTCTTTTAGCCAGCTTCAGCCACTTCCACACTGAATCCTAAATCCTGGAACCCAGCATAGCTGCCCCCTGGACCCTCGTCTGAATAGCAGACAAGAAGAGGCTTGGGCTGGCTGACAACCAAAGATATACCTTGAAAGTTCAGAAGACCATCAATGAAAGAAGTCTCATCAAGCCTATATAGTGACCTGTGCTAACAGGTTCTATAATGTAATAAAATATTCATTCAAACTCAGGTAGCCATGGTCCTTGTGGCAGACAAACTCCAAAGATGGACACCAACAATTCCTCTCACCCCTGTGTGCACCTACCATTCCTTCATCAACAGGTGGGGTCTGTTTCCTCCTCTTAAACCTTGCCATGTCATTTGCTTTCACCCACACAGTGTGGCAGAAGTAACCTAGTCATGGCCCTGTACCTAACCCATAAGAGGACTTGCAGCTTCCACTTTCACTTTCTGGGAACCTTGACCCTCCATATAAAGAGGTCCTGCCACTCTGGTGGAGAAAGACGCCCAGTCAAGCTCCAGGTATCCCAGCCATCCCAGCTAGAGCGCTAGACATGTGAATGACACCATTTGGAATATTCCTGTCCCCATTAAGCCTCCAGACAATTGCAGCTGCCTGGGAAACTCTAGGGGAGATGAATAAAACTGTCCAACCAAGATCTACCCAAATTGCAAAACCACAAGCAAATCAATAGTTGTTGTTTTAAGCCACTAAGTTTGGGATGGTGTGTTAGGCAGTACAGATAACCGAAACAGTTCTTTTGAAACATTAGAGAGGTGATTTGATTATTCATCAATTTGAATTACTAATAAAATGGCATGAGAATACTAAGGTTTTTGCAAAAACTATTGTTTAACTTTCATGAGATTCCTACATATAATTTCATTAAATTGTTTTTCTTCACCCAAGGGTTTCTGAGAGGTGATTTCCTGTCTAAAATGAGAAAGAAATAAATGGAGTTTCTATGCCTCAAAATGACCATGCAATGCTGAATAACATGGAGGGAATGCGAAATTCCCTGAACCAGAGGAGAGAATTTTGTTTCTTGTGAAGGACAGTGGATTTTATTATGTTTGATAGTCTGGAAAAGAAAAGGAAGGGAATTGATTGTATTACAACTGATATCCTAGTTTGCAAAGATTTGAAGGTTAACAGACTTAAGAAGTTAAAAGACACACAGAGAGAGAGAGAGAGAGAGAGAGAGAGAGAGAGAGAGAGAGAGAGAGAGAGAGACCTGGCTTTGACCAGGTGTTCAATAATTCAGTCCTCAGCTCATTCAAGGCAGACAAGTCTCCATCTTCTGAAAGCCTTGGCTCAAACTGGATGAAGAAAGTAACATGTTGCCAATTTTCCTTAACAACATCCAAAAGCACACAGGATGCAAAATGGTTAATTTTAGTCTCTCAAGACCTTAGAAGCAACATGGTGCGTAAGAAAATATAAAATGGGGGAAAAATAGTCTCCAAAAAGGGGTAGATCACAACTATCTATCTACTGGAAAAATAATTACAAAACTTCATATAAGGACAAGAACATAGGAGACTCAAGTATAAATCAGAAGATAGGGGTCCTTTCTGCTTACCACCCATAAGCATTGGGTAAGCTATTTGGGGTTTTGGATTCCTCATTTGGAAAAAGGGGGTTAATAATACTTACCCTATGTTACAGATTGAATCATGTCTCCCACAGAGACAAGTTCTAATTCTAAACCTCAGTCCTATGGATTTGAGCGGGATCTTTGAAGATGTTATTAGTTAACATTGAGGCCAAACTGAATCAAGGTGGGTCTTAATCCAGTATGAATGGAGGGATAAAAAGCAGAGGGAATTTGGACACAGGAGCAGTAAGAGAAGAAGGAAACAGGTGGCCAGGTGACAGAGGCAGAAATTGAGTTACAGATTTTCACCAAGCCACAACCAGAACACTAGAGACTTGGAGAAAGCACAGCCTGCTGACACCTTGATTTTGGACTTCTAGCCTCCAACAGTGAGACAATAAATTCCTGTTAAGTCAACCTGTTTCTGATACTTTGTTACAGCAGCACTGGCAAACTAAAATTGTGAAAAACAAATGAAATTTAAAGTGTGGAAGCACTTCAAATATTCCCAAAGTACAACAAAGACATAGCTAAATTATTATCATTCAGCATATACTTAAGCACATTCATCAGAAAAATATTTTTTTTCAGTACCGATTTCAAATGGTTGATTAAAAGGAATTGCTAGAGAAGCTTGCCTGATGGAAGAGGTGATGGCAGCCACAGTCTCATCAACAGGACATTAAGCTATGGTGCTTTTGACCTCCCATTTTCAGCACTGCCCCAGTATTCCAGGAATTTCTTCTGCAAGACACTTCCTCTATCTGCTACCCTCATGCATTTACAACAGTGATAATTATTTGCAATGGGTGAGCTTCCAATTCAAGTCCTCTGGGAAAACCATTCTCTTTGAATCTCCATACCAGATTCAGCTGTCACCTCCTATTTACTGTCAAGTCAAATGCAGACCATTTCCAAGATGAAGCTGATGTCTGGAGCATATGTTTTCTCCTTAGGGTCTTGATTACCAGCCAGTTTGTCATCTTAAGTGATGACAGGAAGAGGGAAGACTGAATTTATTGTCTGTGCTACCATAATGTTTTGACATTTGATTTCCAAGCAAATCTAAAAGAAATTATTTATTAAGTCCTGCTAATTACATATCAGACAACTTGCAAAGATTTTTTAATCTCATCCTTACAAATATCTTCTAATATAGATATTATTATTCCTATTTTACAGAGAAGGAAATTAAAGGTCGAAGATCTTAAGTAACATGCCTAATACCACAGAACTAAAATGCAGTAAAGCCAGAACATGTAGTTAAGTCAGATGGTCTGACTCCAAAATTCAAGCTCTTCCATTGTTTGGAACCCTCATTTAAGTCTTGATGGTGAAGCTCAGATGTTCCTATCAAATTTGATTTGTTGGCAGATACTCCACTTAAGTGAGCATACAAACATTCACATGTCTCTGTTCTTTTGGTGGAAATTCAGTTGACCAATTTTTACTTTTGGCTGTGATATACATAGGTTCTTTTGTTTACCACATTCGTACTATTAACCCTCCTGTATTCAATCTAATGACTTCTTTAGTGGTGGTTACAAAAGCAAGTCCAAATTCCTAAACATGACATTCAAGACTCTCCTTGAGCTGGTTCTCTCATACTTTCCTACCTCATTTCCCTTTATGTTTTCCTCATTTGTACAAAGCACATAGCAAACCATACTAAGAATCACAACCATACTAAAAATCACAATCCTTATGGTACACTGTCCAGGTAGAATGATGGGTCCCACCTTGGGTTAATTATTATCAATATTTCAAAAATTCTAATAGAAATGAAACAGTTCTCTGGAATAATAACTTCATTGACTAACTAAAATATTATGTTTCTCAGCTTTGGGCCAAAAATACTAATTCAGTATGGGAAAACCAGTGACACCATCTGATTAGAAACTCTGATTAACAGCAATGTGTGACTTTTGCAATCAAATTGGAAGTAAAGGTCCTATTAATAAATGCAAAATTATTCATAATGATGAAATCTTTTAAAAACCAACAACATGGGATGGAGGAGAGTATAGGTAATAAAAGTGTTCCTTGGTGATAGAAATTTTAGAAATTTAGCCTGGAGTGGTCATATTCTAGTATCACCCTTTCTTGTTGAAATACTTCTTGGTTTTGGCATCTAATATAAATCCTTTTTACATAGTCTGTTCCAGTCTTTTGCTTATACCTATAGATCACTTCAGTCTATAAATTAAACAATAAGAAAAAACAAGTCATTTTAACAGACTTTCTACATATTAGTTAGAAATGAACTTGTAAAAACATTATTTGTTATATTTATGTTGGGCCTTTTATTCAGTAACTCAGAGTGCTGTATAAATAATTTCATGTTTACAACTCTTGAACAATTCACTTTTGAAAATTGGATCAAACAGGGAAGAGTATAGAATGGGGAAGAAAGAAGAGGAGGAAAAGTCAATTCAAAACTGAAGTCTCTTGTCTTTGTCCCTGGAAGGTATCATAGACTTAGTGAACCAATGGAAGGTTGATTGGCTGCATGGGTGGATGACTGGGTGGATGATATATCCATCAACCATTACTGTAATAATGCTGCACAGTGTCACACAACAGTGCACATATATTGAGTTCATGTGGTTTGGCTGCATGCTTTGCTGATATTGTCTGGACTTACCCATGTATCTGTAGGTCAGCTGGGAGTCAGCTGCCCTAACCTGGACTCACATGCCTCTCATCCTCTCCTGGGACCAGAGGCTTAGCATGCACATGTTCTTCTCATGGCACTTGGCAGAGCACATGAAAGCAAACAGAAACATACCAGAACTCTTTAAGGCCTAGGCTCAGAACTGCACATTCTCACTCTTGCCACATTCTATTGGCCAAAGCAAGTAACGTAGCTAAACTAAAGTCAAAAGATTGACAAACACACGCTCCCATGTTAGAAGATTTTCAAAGTCATATGACAAAGGACGTAGTTATAGGAAGGAGGGAAGAATTGGGGTCACTGATGCAAATCTATTATGTATGGAAATAACAGCATCCTATACATAAATATTGATTTATAGTTTACGAAGTACATTCACACGTATTTAATACCTACAACTCAATGGGAAGGGCAGAGTAGATACAATTGTTCCTATTCTATTAAGGAAAAAAAGAAAAATTTGGAGATCTTAAGTAACTTGTCCAAGAACATATACTATTAAATGATTGATATGGCATGCAAATCCATAATACAATTGTTCTCTTCAGATAACCGCATATAGTTCCACCATAGGCATAGGGTTGGTGTGTTTTCAGTAAAGGGCTAGGTCAATACAGTAGAAAAACTTCTAATATTGTGTTTTATCTTTGGGAACAAGCAACCACACCCAGTGTTCCTGGGAAGTCTGCTTTGGCTGGTTTCTAAGCTACATATATAAACAAGAGTTGCTGCTTGTTTTCAGATAAACACATTAATTTGTGGAGAGATTGGGCTGGGAGAACAAAAAATGAAAATTCAAATTGGTGGCAGCATTGAAATGCAAATAGCATCACACACTGATAAACTGTATATGGATTTTTTGTCTTCAACTGATTGAAAAAAAAAACTAGTTTGAGGAGAAGAACTGTAACATGTTGAAAATAATTGGTTTAGTAAGAAAAAGGGTGTTAATTCAGAAATATCAATACTACTACCTTCCTGGTGGATTAACATATAGACAGAAAAATAGGAGCATTCCAGTGATCCTAAAATTTATTGTATCATTTACCACCACATATGCCTGATGGACACAGCACTCAGAACAAGTGGGTTCTGCATTTCTGCCAGAAACACTGGCACCTTGCTGCCAGTCACTGCCATTTGTATAAAGAGAGAGAAAGCATGAAAGTCAAGGTCACCTAAGAAATAAGCATTAGGGGTAGAAAATAGAAGGCTCAATTGAAGTACCTAGTAACTTCCTAATATTTATACCAATACTCCCAGTTAACCTATGGACTCAGTGGAAACCTCCTCTGAAGCTCCCCCACCACTCTCACCCAAGGTTAGGACCCCTGCTATATGATCTCAGAGCATCCTACACTGTTCTTTTGTAGTGTTATGTCAGTTGCAGTTATGATTTATTTGTGCGACTAGCTCTATAAATACGTATTGCATCCTAGACCATAATCTTTATGGGGGGAGATCAATAAGTTTCTGATTCATCTTAGTATCTCAGCACATAGATCAGTGCTTGTCCCATAGTAGGCACTCTAAACATTTGTCAAATGGAAGAATGATTCAAAGTAGCAATTCTTACCAGTTCTACCTCCCTACAGCCCAGAACGGAGGGTTGCAGTAGAAAGCACAGGAGCTCTTGATTTAGCCGCCCCACTCCCCTTAACTGTGGCTTCTCATGGCCATTAAGGGAAACCCAAGATCCTTAAAAACTTTACAAGGCCTTGCATGGTCATGTCCTGTCCTGCCTCTTTTTCCTGTCTCTTGATACTCGACCTCATGTTCTATACTCCAGAGACGCTGCCCTTCTTTCAGTTCCTTCAGCACACTGTGAGCCCCCTACCCCAGGGCAGCCGTTGCATGCATCATCCTCTGCCCTGAACACTTTCTATGGCCCCCCTTTTCCCCGCTCATCTCCCAGCTGCAAGCCAGTCATCACCTCAGAGAAGCCTCCCCCGACTCCCCAGACTAGGTCAGGTTTCCCAGCATAGTCTCCCGTGTAATCATCTACTGCTCTCCTTGTTGCACAAACCATAGTTGTTATTTTTCATTTGTTTGTATGAACATTTGATTAATGACTATTTCTCCAGGAGGCGGTAAGCTCCATGAAGACAGGAACTGTGACTATTTTTGCTCATCATCTAATATCCAGAGCTTAGCACTATGTATGGAATTTGGCTGGAACTCAATACATATTAATTGGGTGAATGAACAAATCAATGAAATACACACACATATTTCTTCTACTCTTCCCTTAGAGATGAGTAGAGTCAATAGATCATTCTGCAAATAACTTTCTGTTGATATACCAAAACATTTAAATTCAAATCACCTAAGTTTTAACCAAGAAATAATTCCCAACCGTCCCTGGTTTCTTTACCTAATAAATGGCAAGAATTTTAACTTACCACAGGCTACTCCTTAGGGATCTTTTGATTAAAAAAAAAAAAAAAAAAAAAAAAAAAAAGATAGAAATACTTCACTTCCTTAGAGAGAGACTACATTCAAGGTATTCTTACTATCAAACTAGTCATTAGTGAGTTTTCTCTTATTACTAGGCATTTATTGCAGCTTATCACTTGCATTTAAAAAAAAAAAACTTCTACACCCACCCTGCCACACATGGTCACAGCTTGTTTGCAAAGACTGCTGACCAAGCTTTCAAACAAAACTGTTCCCATAGGCTCAAGATTAATTTTTCTCTTTCTGCATTTGCTCCATTTGCTTTAGAGTTGGAGTTTAATTTTGAATCCATTGCTCTGACACGAAGTGACTGGGGAGAGGAAGAAGTGCAAGAGAAGGACCACAGAACTAAGGGGGATGAATGTACTGGTCGGTTGTTTATTAAACCCACAAACAGAATCAAAGACTATTAGATAGGAAAAGCCCTTTAAAGGAATGCCAAAGTACCACTTGGCCCATTCCTTCAGTTCAAAGTCGGGAATGGGGAAAGCACAGAAATGAAGATAAGGCTTCCTGTTTCTGGAATGTCTGATAGTCCCATTCTCTGCATTACAACTGAACCCAATATACAGCTCTTCTGCAGGCCAGAGTGACATTTTGAAAAGTTGAAGCACATTATCTCCAGATAATATTAACAAAATAAAGGAATGAGTTGGGCTGTATTTTCTGCTGCTTATTACAGCTCAGTGCATGACCTTTAAAGTAGAGCAAAATATTTGCAATATAAAACTAACTTGGTATTCTTGGATAATTTATTTATTCAACAAATATTATTCAGCATCTATTATATGCCAAAGCCCCTTCTAGACATCGGGGATACAATAGTGAAAATCACAGACAAATATCCCTGCCCTCATGGAGCCTACATTCTAAAGGGGGAGGATAGACAATTAAACAACTGAGCAAGAATATGTGTGTCAGAATTCAATTATGTATCCCAGAATCTCTTTCCTTGTAAGATCCAGAGTAGTGTTGGCCAAAAAAGAAATGTGCATGATATTGCAGAAGTAAAGCAGCAGCCATTACTCTTGGAATGGTTTCTGAATTGATGCCCATGAGAGATGCAGAGATTCTGGTGGATAACAGCTTGTAACTCACTCTTCTCCACTCTCCACCTAGCTCTCCTTCCCAACTGCTGCCCTGTTGACCAACAGCAGGTCCAGGTCCACCTCCAGACTCAGAGGCAACAGCCTTTCATAGACCTCTCCCCCATCTCTCCCAATGATCCTATTTCAACAGCTGAATGTGCCTTCCCGAGCTTCAACATGTCCACCCACATCAGGGCCTCAGGATGGTTGGTGAGTGACTTCTCTGATCTCTTCAACTCACCTCTTCAGACCCTTTCTTCCCCAGCTTCCTCCACAACGAATCCCACATCTTCCTGTTTCTTAGCATGGCTTGTAATTTTTTGCTGATGTCTAGGTATCTCATTATCTTGATGAGGTAACATCGCGAAGAGGTCAGTTTCTCCCTCCTGTCTAGGGTTTTATTGCTGATTCGCTCTGTGTTAAGGCTCTTCTTTTTATACTTGGTCCAACTTATTCTGGACCTTTAGAATAGCCCAAATATAACTGATCAGATTTTTTCAGCCCTTCATCATCTGATTCTTGCCCTAGATATGTGATATAATTTTTAAGATTGGAATTTTTGTGTAATCGTTTCATTTCCAGGAGAAATCTTCCTTTCCTTTGTTCTTTCTCTGGGAATCTTGGATCTGTTTGCTTTTGTGCAGAATTTTCTCCCTAGATCCTAGATTTGTTTAAATTCTCTCCCGCACTCAATATGCTGATTTCCTTACATTTTTTTCTTTACACTTCCGGGACCCTCCTGTCTTACAGCAGCTCAGTTTAAACCCCCACCCATTTTTTTGTTTTGTTTTGTTTTGTTTTCTTCTGTGAAGCTTTTCTGCCTCTGGTTTCTTCCAGTAGGGTATCCTGTCCCGGGGGCCAGCTGGGGTCAATCCAGAAAGATGGGTCATTCCAGAAATGTCCATTTTGTGTTTAGGTGGTCCAGCCCATAGTAACTGGATTGGGTGAGTGCACCACTTGGCAGCCACCATTCTGTCATGGTCTTTCTCTCACTTCCTTGTCCCCACCCTGGAGGTCCTTTTGTAACACAGCACTCCTCAGTGGCTTGTGTTTCACCCTTGGTCTCTGTGGACTTGGGTGCCTGTGCCTGGATATGCATGGGGCTCTAACTCACTGCTATAAGCGGTTTTATAGTCTGCCTCACTGGTGGGAGGAAGGGATCTTGATCGCTGTCTCTGAGCAACTCCCAAGCTGCATGGGACCAAGTGGGGTGGGGAGAGGAATGGCGGGTGGGGATGGAAGTTTACTACCTGATACTTTTCTCTTTTTTTGGTTCAGCATTTGTGGAGTCCTTCTCCAGTCTCTACCATCCTCCAGATTCTAGGCAAGTAGGATTTGTCCTTTTAGTCACTGAATTGCTGAGGTTTTCTCAAGGGATGTCTTACATCGCCATGTTGATGATATCACTCTCCTGTATTGTTTTGAAGCAAATCCTAGATATCATATCACTTATCTACAAATATTTCAGTATGCATTTCTAAAATACAAGGCTTCTTAAAAAACAATAATCCATTTTCATACTTCAGAACAAGTCACAATAATTCCTTAATATCATCAGATATTTGGTGTTCAAATTTCTAATTATCTCATACAATCTCAAATTTCTTTTTATAGTTTGAATTAGAATTCAAATAAGGTTGTGATTAATCGCTACAACTTAAGTTTTTTAATATACAGATTTTCTATCTTTTTTCCTTTATAATTTGTTTGTTTAAGAAATAAAGTTATTTGTCCCTTAGTATCCCACAATCTGTATTTTTCTAATCACAGCTCTGTGGTGTCATATGTTTATCATGTTCTCCTGTCCTCTATATTTCCTCTGAATTTGTAGTGGGATATAGAAGCTTAGCAAGATTCAGGTTTGACATTTTTGGCACAAATACTTCATCAGTAGTGTTGGGGGCACTTTTGGTGATGTTAGCAGCTGCTGCTGATCAATGTTGTCTTAGACTGGAGTCACCAAAATAGATCCTGAGAAAAGGATCACCATGCGTGTGACTGTTTTGTAACTTGGAAGACTGGCAAGATTGTGCAGGAAGCAGAACAGGAAGAGGACTGAGCTAAGCAAGAGTGATCTCGGGCACAATGCCACAGAAGATGGTTTCTGCCTGATCCCACAGGAAAACTCAGGAGTGTAGGTCACACTTCAGAACTGCACTGACTTCAGGCAAGTGATCTGGGTTCCTATATACACCTATACTTTTCAGTGCTTGGTCAAGAGTTTCCAGCACAAGTAGGCACTACCCAGGCACTACCAGCTCTGTGTATGTCTAGAGAGGGCACACAAAAACAGTAAAAAGAGATCAGAGAGGACCAGGGTGGAGCATCAACATTGTCTGCTATATGAAGGGACATTTGATAAGGGGAAAGAGGAAGCACTCTTGCCAAGTTACAGTTAAAATATCTTACTTTGTAAATATTAACAATATATGACCATGTAAAACATTGCTATCGTCCCTTCCAAAGTCTTAAAAATGTCCCATACCAATGAGGAGCCACTGCTTTAGCTTCAAGGTAAATCTACTTCTGCCATGAGGAAGAAAGAAAACAAGGAGAGTATGGTGTCCTGGAATATAAGAAAAGAAACTCTCTGAATAAGAGTGATAAGCTGGGCTAAATGATGTTGATGGATCAACTAACATGAAGACCACTGGATTTAGCTACTTGGAGATCACTGGAGACCTCGACAAAAGCAGAAAATGGGGAGTACTAGGATCAAACACCTATCAGAGATTAAGGGAGGAAAGAAGTTAAGCATACTCTTTCAGGGAGTTTTGCTGTAGTGGATAGTAGAGCAATGAGGTGATTGCTAGACAGATTGTAGCATGAAAGGTTTTGCTTTGCTTTGTTTTTAAGATAGGAGAAAGAACAACATATTTGTATGCTGAAGGGAATGATTCCTTAGAAAGGGATACAGAGGGGAGAACTGGTAAACATATGTCCCTGACTAAATGACAACAGACAGGACCTATCAGACACGTGGAAAGGTTGACCCTAGCTAAGAACATATATGGTTTATCCCCTACAACAGAATGGACGTCAGGTGGAGGGACAGAGGTAGAAGGTTCTGGAACTGAAGCAAAAGGAAATTAAGTGATGTCTTCAACTGAAGGTGAAGAGGGGAAGGATACGTGGGAGACACGAGGAAAGAGAAGGTATAAAGCAGTTGTCTAGAAGAGTAAATCCATAGTGAATTGACCAAGGAAATGTAGTACGATTGCCAGGCAACTCTAAGGGCCCACTTGGGCTTCTTGGTCATGAATTTAGAGTGGAACCAATCAGCATGGTTGGCTGTTGCTTTACAGCCTTGATTGGCTGTGAGGTTGTAGGAGTGACTAGGTGTGAAGGTGGAGTTAAACAAAGATGAGGTTTATTGTGATAAATATTTTGAATGGAGACAGAGACAAAGAAGTTGAGAGTTTATACAAAGAAACGCTTATAATTCTGGGTCACGGAATCTAAGCTGGATAATGAGGGTTGTGAAGACATGAAGTAGGTAAAGGTCAATATGACCAAAAGATCTGGATGTCACAGGATTATTGAGTTTTCAGAGACAGTGTGCTGGAAGGTAGTCAGCAGTTAATACACTCATAATTGAGATTGTGCAGAGGGTGATGGTAATGGTGATGACAAGTCATGACCATGAGAGTGAGTGACTGAAGGAGGATGGGGAAGAGATCACTGGAGAAAAGAAGTGAAGAAGCTGAAAGGCCATGGTATTAGAAGGATCATCTATATGGCTATTTTAATCAAAAAGATTTCAATATTCTATGGCCTTGTACAAACATCAAGTGGCAACTGTTTTGCAGTAGTTTCAGTCAAAACAGGACTTCTAGGATGTTGCCATCCCCTATGAACAGAGTTTTCACAATCAACTTAAATAGCACCAAGTAGTAGGACACCAAGGCCCAGCACCAACACCTTGAGTTTTCTACTTCATCCATCTTAGAAATGAATGCTGGACTCTGAAAGGGGGAAAATATACTGACTCTCCAAATCAAGTCATACAAATCTTAGTTTTGCCATTTATCTCCTTAAATATTATCATCTGGAATATTGAGGACATCTCACTTTTTTTTGGTAAAAGAAATTCATCCGACTGGTGCCAAACTTTTCTCTATGTGGGCCAAAACTCTTGTAGTTATCTACCTGCATTTCTGCCCATCCACTGGAGCTTCTCTCCTCTAACTATGGATGAATCCTATGTACTCCCAACCAAGGTCAGAACTCAGTAAGAAGTGAAACCAGGTTGACTACATGGAGCTAACAAGGGCCCCAGAGGACTCACCTTCTCACAGGGAAACCTCAGATCATTTTCAATTCACTTTTCTTTTACCAAAGTCCTGGCTATTGCCAGATCCGATTTTCTCTTCACAGTTCTCAACTCTGCCCAATGTCTTCCCTTTCCTTTTTCAAAGCTAGAGTTATTACAAGCAAATGCAAATCAGGATTGAAACAAATATCCAGACAGACTTGAAGAAGAATAAGCACAGTCTCAAAGTGACCAGAGACTAGAAGGGGAGGAGATGGGGGAGAACAGAAAACAGGGTGAGTCTTGCCTTGGATTGGTAGTAGCAGGTGCTAAGGATGGGAAGAGTTTTGAGCTGATGGATGGATGCGTGCAACCTCATTGTTTTTTTCCCTTCCTTCTTACTTCTTCTCTTCCATCCTCCTTCCCTCTTTCCTCTCCTTGTGCATCAGGGCATCTCACTGCCAACATCACACTGGCAAGGGAAGGGAATATCTCCGGCACCTATGATTCCCTGTGCTGTCTACAACCACAGTTCACATCACAACACTTAGGACTACTGCAACCTTCTTTCTGGCCCCTGTAACTGGCTATCAGTTGCAGCTGAGTTAGTTTGAAATGTTGCAGCCAAGATAGCCTCTTAACCCATTCCCTGCCAGACTCTGCTTTAGAGTGGGTTTCTTTGGGGATAGGAACAGGAGCCTGATCATGCCCTTTCAGTTCCTTTATAGAGTATCCTGACATAAACTTGCTTCCCTTTAGTCTATCTAAACTCTTTCCCTTCCCTCAGAAAATTAGCTCTCCAGCATCACTCTACCATCTCGGAACATTTCTCTAAATTCCACCTTCTTGACAAGAACTGGCTGCCCACTTCAACCCCCCCCCCAACATGTCTCCTGTCATCAGTCTTAAACCCTAAATTAAAACAGGAAGTCATTTGCCCACTTATTGAAGAATGGCACTGATTTCCATTTCTCTCTGTCAGTCCTACCTGCCACCTAAGGAAAATGCTTACCTCTTTCTTTGGTGTGACCATTTCCATCTTGGCCTTTGTCTTCCCTAAAGGGTAACAAAGAGAAATGGTTTTGCTATTTCACCTTCTAGCAGATGAAGGATCAGATCTATGAAGTCTGTCCCAACATGAAGCTAAGGTTAAATAGGGAGATGACCCTGACATTCAAAAACAGAACTTTTACCCAAAAGCTTGTCTTTGAGGGACAGCTGAGTCAGTGAATGGGTCACAAAGACTCAGGAGGACTGAAGACAGCTGTCATTTTTGCTGTCTACCTAAACTGCAATATTCAATCAGCATTTGGAAATTATGGCAATGTACAATTTTTCTCTTAATATTTTTCTTATAATATTAACATTTATTGTTGAAAAATTGAAAAATATAGAAAAGTTTATAAAAAAATGAAACCACTTGTAATCCCTCCAAATGGAAATAACTACTATTATTATTTCAATGTATTGCCTGCCAATTTTTTTACTCATATGTTAATTTATATGCATATAAATTAATGTAATATAAATTACATTGTTAGTTAATTTATGGTGCAAACTAGAAATAAACAGAGGAAAGAATAGTGAAAAGCGTAAATATTTGGATAAATATTCAATTTTGGTAGGTATTTCTACTTTGACAGTTATTTTCTTTCAGAGTTTTAAAGATACCTTTCTATGTTGTCTGACTTAGATAGTTTCAAGCTTATTGTTGTTCACTTGAAGGTACTATGCTTTGTTTCCCTGGCTCCTTTTAATATTTCATTTTGTTTTTTCAACACTTTTACTATGCTGTACCAAGTACCAAGGAATAAGCTGGTTTTTTTTTTTTTTTTTTTTTTTTTTTTTTTTTTTTTTTCAGTTTTCCTAATTGGTGTTCACAGTGATTCTTGAATCTGTGGCTTAATGTGAATTTAAGGAAAGAATTATTCCCTTAAATCCATCTGTCAAATCCTTATTTTTCAGTAATTGTACTTTCCAGTTCTGGTGTTTTATTTGATTCTTATCATTTCAAGTACTCTGCTTTAATTTCCATATATTCATTTCATTTAATTAATATACTAATCATAGTTATTTTGAAGTGTGGGTCTGGAATAGCTCCAATAAGTGAGTATATTTTTATTGTCTGTTTTTCCTCTATTTTAAGAAAATAAATGGTCTTTTTGTATGTCATTTTTGATTGAGAACTGGATATTACATATGGAATTGTAATTTGAGGCTTTGGATGTTCTCTTCCTGCAGCGAGGATTTACTTTTGTGCTGACAGGATCTCTTCAATCCAATTATAATTTAAGCTGATGCAACACTGGACTTCAGTCTTTGTTGTGATTTGATCTATTTCTGGTTCACATTTACTCATAGGGTGTAGCTCTTCAGGTACCCACCTGTGCTGATTTGAATGTATTATGTCACCCAGAAAAAGCCATATTCTTTGATGCAATCTTGTGGGGCAGATATATTAGTGGGGATTAAGTTGGAACGTTTGGATTAGGTTGTATGCATGGAAATGCACCACAACCAACTGTAGGTGATAACTCTGATGAGATAATTTCCATGGAGGCATGGCCCCACCCATTCAGGGGGGGCCTTGATCAGTGGAGCCATATAAACGAGCTGACAAACAGAAGGAATGCAGTGCAGCTGTAAGTGACGTTTTGAAGAGGAGCTACAGCCAAGAGGGACACTTTGAAGAAAGCACAGGAGCTGCAGATGAGAGACAGTCTGAAGATGGCTGTTGAAAGCAGACTCTTGCTCCGGAGAAGCTAAGAGAGAATAAACATCCCAAGAGCAACTAAGAGTGACATTTTTGAGGAACTGCAGCCTAGAGGGGAATGTCCTGGGAGAAAGCTATTTTGAATCCAGAATTTTGGAGCAGACACCAGCCATGTGCCTTCCCAGCTAACAGAGGTTTTCCAGACACCTTTGGCCATCCTCCAGTGAATGTACTGGATTGCTGATGTGTTACCTTGGACACTTTATGGCCTTAAGACTGTAACTGTGTAACCAAATAAACCCCCTTTTATAAAAGCCAACCCATCTCTGGTGTTTTGCATTCCAGCAACATTAGCAAACTAGAACAGATTTTGGTACCAGGAGTGGGTGCTTTTGCTGCTAAGTTTGCAAATACCAAACATGTTGGAGCAGCTTTTTAAATGGATAAGGGGAAGATTCTGGAAGAAATTGTGAGGAGTTGATAGAAAAGGCCTAAACTGCTTTGAAGAGACTGTTTGTGGAACTATGGACTCTAAAGATACTTCTGACGAGGCCTCGAACAGAAATGATGAATGTGTTGTTGTGAACTGGAAGAAAGGCAATCTTTGTTTTAAAGTGGCAGAGAATTTGGCAAAATTGAGTCCTGGTGTGAGATGGAAGGAAGAATTTGAAAGCGACAACCTGGAATACTTAGCTAAGGAGATCTCCAGACTGCATGTGGAGGATATACCCTGGCTTCTCCTTGCAGCTTATAGTACAACGTGAGCGGAGAGAGATAAACTTAAAACTGAACTCTTGGGTTCAAAGAAACCAGAAGCTGATGGCTTGGAAAATTCCAGGCTCCCAGGGGGTGGAATCCCAGAAGCTACAGCCCAATGCGAGGATGTAACCAAACATGGAACCCAGTCACCATTTCAGTACAAGCCAAGACTGGAAAAGGAGTTAAGCAGAAAGGATTTGTGGAAAGTCCTATTGTCTGATGGCTTTGACTTGTGTGCTTCATGTGAAGCCAACAGGATTTTTGCAAGATCTTTATAGCCAGAGCTGAAACTGTGGGATTCCTATGCCTCACTTTGCCAGCCAAAATCTGGCTCGATGTGGGGTGCTACCTTTGGCAGAGGATTCCCTCAGCTGAGCCAGTACTCCAGCTGTCCCCCTGGCATGGAAAAAGCTGCCAACGGCTGCTTCCCTCAAGGATGGGGGAAGAGCTTTCTCACCCAGGGCTGGAAACACAGTCTCTGTCCATGTTTTCTCAGTCTCTTTGTCCATCAATGACTTGGGCCTTGAAGTCACCTCCCCTGTCCCCCAGGTCTTCAAATGGTAGGGGTATGTCTCACCACTCTGAGAGATTCTGTAGTCCATGCCCCTGGTGGGAGGGGTCCCTCTGATGATTCTGTGCCTTTCCCACACTGAGACTGAGTGAGGGAGAGGGGAGAGGACTGGCTGGTTCAGGATGAAAGATTCCTACCTGATATTTCTTTTCTTTCTTCAATTTGGCATTTGCAGTCTATATCCTTCTCCGGAGTTTCAAACAATGCAGAATTATCATTTTTTCTCACTGAATCTCTGGAAAGAAGTTTTCAGCCACTGTTTACAACACCATGTTGATGGCATCATTCCAAATAGTACAATTTTAATAGTCTTTCATCAGTTGTAAAAAGATACTACACTAATGCAAACTGTCAATAACCAGGGATATATTGGAATGTTGTAATTTTTATATGATTTTTCTATAAACCTATGACTTCTCTAATTTAAAAAATTGAATAAAAAATGCACCTGAAAATAAAAAAGAAGAAACTAAGATAAGTAAGTGTTCAATGTGCCATGTCTAATTAAAGTCCCACAAGGGTAGCCATGAAACAATCCATGTTTTAACTAAGGTGCACTTGACACACTGGATGAAAATTCTGTTGTGTTTCCTAAATGATGTATTTTTATAAGTTTTTTTCATCTTTATATATTTGAAAAATGTGGGAAACAAATTTGTCATACACATAGAATTGTATCTTCTTTAAGTGATAAAATCATTTTATTTTACAGTAAATAAGTTTTTATTTTACAGTAAAAGGAATTTTCTTTTACAGTAATTGGAATTTCACTTTGAGATCACCCATCACAAGCAACCTTATCTCAAATTATTTTCTTTTATAAATGAATATTTTGCTTTTCTGCTGGAGACAGAAAAAATATGTTTTAATTCCATTCCTTGAAAAATAACTCTGGGGAGTTGCAAAGGTAATCATAAAAGATTTTATCCACTAATTCATGACAGCTAGAAAGAAAATACCTTGACTTTTGTTTAACAAATTTTCCCATTCATTCTTTCTCCATATGAATGAACATTTAACAATCACCTTGGTTTAATTTTTTTTTTTATTTTGAGAAAATACATTTACTTAACTCTACTATTTACTATCATCATTCAATTGAAACTCCAGTGTCGAAAATTACAGTGCCTAAGTATTTGTGGACTCTGATTGAAAGTTCATGAGATCATGAACAAAAGGCAGATTTCATTACCTAATGAATAATGTTATGTTTTAGTTAAAGAACAGAATTATCATCATAGAGACCTCCTAAGCAGTGCAATGATTTTGCGAGTCCCACAAATATGAGTGCCAAAACACATTTCTACTATCATCTGAAATTCCGCCATTCATTCTTTCGTTTATGCTCTGCCCTCAAAAACTTGCAATTTGATAGAAAAAGTATAAGAGATCAATAACTTGAACTATCATGAGTCATCTCTCACTTGGCCTGAACAGAAGACAGCTGAATCTTGGAGAATGACTGGGGATTATAATTTAGTAATCCAGTCACGGCTATTCTCACTATGGATTTCCTTACTGGAGCAAGCCAACATGTTGCTATTGATCTGGTGAATTTTTTTCTCTGTATCTGTTAGTAAAGACTGCAAGAAGTAGTTTGATATGAGTTGGCGTATCTCAGGGTTACATAAGTTTTCCTAATGGACACACAGTGTGAGGAAATTTGTGTTCCATGTAAATGCTCACCAAAGAGCAACCTCAGCAAAACAGATTTTAATAATCAGGAGGACAAGATGACCTGTTTTGTGGATGACAGTCATTTTCTTTCCTAAGCCACTCTTCTCCTTGCCAAAAGGCTCATGAATAAAATGGCCATGATAGCAAGAATGTGAGTTATGCATGAGCTCAGCAATGTGGACTTCCATTCACCACAGCCAACCTGGCAATAGCCACTGCTGAGTTCCCAAATTGGCAACAAAAGCAATCAATACCCATTAATATGGCTTCCTTCCCCAGGGGGATCCACCAGCCACCTAGTGGCAGTTTGATTACAAAAACTGGAACACATCCATCATGGAAGTGACAATGCTTTGTTCTCACAGGAATAGACACTTTATTCTGGATATGGATTTGCTTTCTCTGCCTGCAATCCCTCTGCCAAAACCACCACCATCCTTGGACTTAGAAACTTTCTTCATATCATAATATTCTACCCAGTGTTGCTTCTGATTAGCGAACTCACATCATGGTAAATGAAGTACGGCAAGGGACTTATGTTCAAGGAATTCACCAATCTTACCATCTTTTCCATTACAATGCAATTGCCTTTTGAAGACTTGGTTACAATGCCAGCTGGGGAGAAATATTTTGCAGAGCTGGAGTAAGGTCCACCACAGTGCAGTATATGCCTGAAATCAGTAACCAATATACGGTGCTGTTTCTCCCATAACCAGGATTCATGCGCCCAGGAACCAAGGGGTGAGTAATGGGAGTGTTTTCTCTCCTTTAATGTTCCACTAGTGAAATGTTTGTTCCTGTCCCCACAACTTTGGCTTCTGTTGGTTTAGAGATCTTAGTTCCCAATGGACAAATGTGTCACCATGGGCAAACAATGATTAAACTGGAAGCTGTGACTGTCCACCTGGTCACTTTGGTCACCTCATGATGTTGTACTAACATGAAGAAGGGGATTATTTTATTGGCTGAGGAAACTGGATTGCTGCTACACAATGGGCAAGAAGGAATAAGACTGGAACACAGCAGAATCTCTGGGTTGCTTCTTACTACCGTCATGTCTTGTAGTAAATATTAATGGAAAACTACAGCAATCCAGCACAGGCAGAACTGGCAGTGGTACAAGCACTTCAAAACTAAAGGTGGGGTCACCCACCAGGCAAGGATATAGCTGAGGTGATGCTGAGGGTGAAGGGAATAAAGAATGGATGGGGAACCATGTCAGCTAAGATCACATGACCAATTGCACAACCAACGACACTCTTAGTTGTAAATCACTCACAATTCAGTCTCACAATTTAGCATCAAGGCACATTAGCCCATAATCCATTCCCAATCCTTTGTCCTGGGTTGGACAAAGATAATTCTGCTTCTGTTTTGATAAACTGTTCAGTACTGCTTCTCCCTATGACTGGGACCTTAACTTACTTTGGTTAGGATTCTCCTCCCTTCCCCCATCACATGAGGGAGGAGAATTCTAGCCTTGCCCTAGCTTGCCAGCCGAATCCTCCATCTTGCCTACAGGCTTCCTTGATTCCCAGTTTCTATCAGCTAACCTCCATATAACACTTGTTCCTGGAGTCCCCCTGCTTGGGAATCCTTCGGAAACCAATTATTCCATGTTTTGCCTAGCTTTCTGATAGGGTTATAGCAAGAAGTAAAAGCAAGAACTCTAGGGCCAGACTGCCTGGGTTTGAATGCTGGCTCTAATCACTTACTAGCTATGAGGCTTTAGTAAAGGTTGGAACCTCAGTTTCCTCATCTGTAAAGTGGGAGTAATACCCACTTGTTTCCCACATGGTTGTTAAGAATGAGATAATATATGTGAAGAGATACCTGCCATGTAATAAGTGCTCTAAGTTTCAGCTGCTGCTATTTTTATATGATCAGCCATTCATTTGTCATCTGCTGCCATCTTCTTCACACACCTTTCAAAGGGCCCGTGGGTGGGCATAGTTCAGTTCCAACCCTGCCTAACCCAGTCATCCTCTCCTGTTGTAGCTAGTTATGTTATCAACTTACAAACAGTTGAATACTAATACTAGACTTTTCTCACATTTGTATCGTGCTTTGTAGTTTACCACAAGTTTTATCTTTCGTGATTGAACTTACATATATTTCTTAAATACTTATTTTTCACTAGGAACATTTCCAGGCACTTTACACATATTGTTAAGTTTATTTCTCACAGTCACCCTATAAGGGAGACATTATCCTCCTACTCACTGGGGAGGTAACTGAACATCGGAGCTGTAAGTTGTTCGAGGTCACAACCTGAGTAAGCAGTTGATCCAGGATTCAACACGGTTTTGTTCGATTCAAAACCCCAGATATTTTCTCTTACCCATTCACTCACTTATTTTTTAATTTAGAATACCTGTGGAAACAGTGGACAAGAAAGGTGCCTCCTTCAATACAGACATGGCTGCCTGGCATATAGCAGGCACCTAACATTTATGGAATAATTGATAAGGGAATGCATTGTGCTCAGAAGCAGGAATGAGAATCCAAGTATTTCACAACCCAGTATGGCACAGCCACCAACCAGTCACACCACCACAGCCTAGATACTAATAAATCAGAACGGGCACAGGGCCCTGCCTAATTGATGCGGTCTTATGTACGCATCCCAGGACAAGAACCTTGCCTTCCCTCAAGCATTATTGCTGCTACCAAGGAATGGGTGGAGAGAGGTGAAATCAGCCCTCCCTTTCCCCAGCCTGCCTCAGCTAATCCTGATCAAAGCAGGCAGGAATTAGTAATGCCATTATTGTCAAAAGGTGGCAAATGGAACTGTTCTTGCCAATCAACTATTGCATATACTTGGGCATAATAAGCCTTGAGCTCCCATGTGCACTTTAGCCCCTAGTAATCTATATAATCAGTATTATGCCTTTGTATTCTTTTCAACATTTTAGTTCTTCCTACACCTTTCAGTAAATTAAATGATATATTATGGTACCATTGCAATATATACACTTTTTAAGGACCCAAAGAAATTTTACAATATACCATTCTAAAAACCCACATTAGTTTCCATAGAATCACAGACTGCTCAAGCTGGTAGGTATCTTGGGGTCATTTAACACTTTGCTACTCAAAGTGTGGTCAAGGATCAGCAGTCGGACCATTACTTGGAAGCTTGTTAGAAATGAAGGATCTCAGGCTCTGCCTCAGTCCTACTGAACAGAACCTTTTATCAAAGTCCCCAGATGATTTGCATGTGCCTTAAAGTGATTAAAATCAACTTAATTAAGAACTGATTAAGAGCAACTCGTTCATTTTAGAGATGACGATAAGAGACCCAGAGAGATTAAGTCCAGTGTACTTTTCATTATTGCAGGCTCCCACATTAGTTTAGAGTTGGGAGGAGTCAAATAAGCCAAGTTCAACACCTTTCCTAATCTAGCAATCCCCTTAAACATCCCTGCATAAAGACCATCTAACCATTACTTAAATACGACCCATACTGGTAGATTTATCCCTCATCCCCTGGACAGAAATAAACACTTATCTTTATTTCACACTTAAAGTAGCATCAGTTAGGTTTGCATTATACTGCAAATAACAGAAAAACCAACAAATAGTGGCTTACATAAAGCAAAGGTTTCACTATTTTCAAATAATAAGGCATCCAGAGTTGGTATGGCTCATCTAGGGCTAGCTTGGCAGTTCCATGTTGCCATCAGGAACTCACCCTACTTCTAGCCCTCTGCTCCATTCTTAGACTGCAGCTTTCAGTCCCACGTTCATATGAGGCTCCTGCACCACCAGGAAGTGCTTCCTCATTCCAGGCAAATGAAGGGAGAAAGAACAAAAAGCATGGCCCAATCATCTGCCCTTTAAAAAGAGCTTTCCCCAACCCCCACCCAGCAACTTCCTCTTACATCTCATTGGCCAGACTATCTCACTTGGCCAAGACTAGCCACAAGGGTGAAAGTCAAATGGTTTATCGGGTACACTGTCACTTGAACAAAATTGATGTTCTGTTAATACAAAAGACAAAGACCATGGATATTAGGTTGGCAATCAATAGTGCACACCATAATGGTTTACTCTGTTTTCCCATATTTATTCCTTCCCACATTGACAGTGCTGTCAGAGTCTTTGGCAATAGTTCAAAGTACCAATTCTGAACTGTCTATGAACTAAAGGGCACAGGGGATGAAGTCAAGGACAGGAATCACAGAGAACATATAAGAACATATGTTCCTTTCTTGGAAAAGAAGCTTTACAAAAGAATTCAGGAGGCTCTCCTGCTGGTTCAGTAGAGCTGGGGAGGCTGGGAATGGGACAGATTAAGATGAAGACCTAAAAAAGAGACAGCTGTTGGCCGCCTCTGCCAGCCCTGAGGGTATCACTTTTGCAGTTTGTGTGGAACAATTTCATTTGATCCATACACAAATAAAAGTCATTTGCCTACTGTAGTTTTTAAGTGCTTGGAATTATCTTTTTCCTATTTAAGATTTACATATTAAAGATTTCCTACTTAAGATTTGGACAACCCATGCTTATCAGTCTGAACTTGTAGAATCACCACACTCAGTACAGGCAAGGCATCTAAAGCTAACTTACCACCCACTGCTCTAGGCGTTTCACTTCTATAGCTTACCACATGCTTTTGTCTTCTACCAGGCCCTGGGATGAGTACATTATTATTTTTTTAATCCTCCTAATAACCTTAATATTATTCCAGTTTTAAAGATGGAAACCAAGGGCTCCAGAGGGAGCAATACTTTTTCCAAGGTCTCACAGGTTATGGGTGGCAGAGCCAAGGTTCAAATCTAGGTCTGCCTGACTAATTCTGAAACCATTTGCAAGTAGCAAAAGCCCTTTTCTTATTATGTTGAAGCTAAAAAGGAGCTAGTCTAACTTCCTCCTCATTTACAGATGAAAACACGCATGCACGTGCAGGTACACACATGCACAACCCACAGATATCAAGGAGATCTGCCCAACGTTCAAAGTTGTAAAAAGCATGGCAAAGATTTGAACACTGTCTCCAAAATTCCTTTATCTCACTTCTTTGACATAAATGTAGAGCCTAAGTAACTGAGGCATTTAATGCTTTGGAGGACCTAAGTTTCACATTTTGCCAGAGATAGACATTATTTGCCAAATCAAATGTTCCTTCAAGGCACTTTATTAACCATATTATGCGTTTTACTTTTTAAACTAACAAAACAAATAGCTTTAAAAAAAATAAATAAACATCTTGAATGTGTGATTAATTTGTAAAGAATTGGGGGAAATAACCAGGAATGAGATCTAGACATATTTTAGTTTTGCTAGTTTGTTTAAAACCAAAACCAAGACAAATTGTCTTTAAATCCATCCCAATAACTTTTTCCTCCATCTCAGAGAACTTGTCAGGAGATGAAAAGTGGTCATTTTAGGAGGCCAGTTGACCCACTTCTCCTCACTACTTTTCATCCCAATCATCATCAGGGCTCAGGGAGCCTTCTCTGAGCTACTTTCTAAATGAAATTCCCAAATAATAGCATATTTAGAATTCTGCTCTGGTCAGGACAGATTAACTGGTACTGGATTAGCACTCCTGCAGTAAACAGTGTAACATGGGATAAAATACATGAAATTAGTTTTCAGATTTGGACAATAGGCAGCACAGGACTATGATCCTTATGAAACAAATCCCATGACACCTCTTCTGACTGGAGGCATTTCCCTGATTGTGACACAGACAAGAAGCCAAACTTGGCATTAAGGCATTAAGAAATAAATGGCCTACAGGTTGGAACATGTAAAGTAAAACTGCTTTTATTTGCATGCAACATGATTATGTATATAGAAAATCTTAAGGAATCTACAAGAAAACTCTTATATAGTACATTTAGGAACAAACAATTTCAAAATAAAATAAAGTTACAAAATAATACCATTTATAATATCATCAAAACACAATATGCTTAGGATAAATTTAACAAAATATTTACAAGATCTTTTCACTGAAAATTATGAAATGTTGTCAAGAGAAATTAAAGAAATTTAAATAAATAGAGAGGACTGGTCAAGTTCATGGATTGAAAAATTCAATATTGATAAGATGATAATACTACCAATAAGGATCTTTAGATTCAGTACAAACTGAATCAAAATCCCATCAGACTTTCTGTAGAAATCAACAAGCTGATTCAAAAATGCCTATGGAAATGCAAAGGACTTAGAACAATCAAAGCAATTTTGAAAAACAAAGTCAGAGGACATAAACTATATGATTTCAAGATTTATTATAAAGCTACAGTAATTAACACTGTATGGTATCGGCATAAAATAGTCACAGAGATTTATGGACCAGATTAGAGTCCAGAAGTAGACTCATACTTTTACAGTCAGTTGATTTCCAGTCAAGGCTCTGAATGAATTCACTGGGGAGAGGAAAATCAACAAATGGTGCTGAAAAACCTGGGCATCTATATGCAAACAACAACAACAACAACAACAAAAACCCTTAACCCAACCTAACATCCTATACCAAAATGAAATCAATATGGATCATGGAACTAAACAAAAAACTATATTCCTGTACCTTTTAGAAGACAACATTTGGAGAAAAATCTCTGCAACCTTGGAGTAGACAGTAAAAGGAAAGTAGACTTTTTAGACAAGACCCAGAAAGCACTAATCACAAGAGAAATATTGATTAATTGTCCTTTATCAAAAATTTAAAACTTCTATTCATCTGTTATTTAGTATTGATTTTTGGACTGAAGAGTTAGCAGTGAAGTTTGTACTTTATACCACTACAATTAATATAGCATGATCACTGAAATTTGAACCATGATGTTGGGGGATTGGTGTTATTTAACTAAAGAGTGGTAATCGAAATTTGTGCATATCAGAAACTGCAAAGTGAGGACTGCCTATATGCTTCCAGATCACAGATGGCAGTGAAAAGTAGTTTTTTTCTAAGAAATTAGCATACAAAGGTTCAGCATCTAGGCAGCCCGAAATCACTTTAATAGGCTTATGCATGTTCATTAATTCCTTCTTTTTCACTTGTGCCCAGCATTAGTTCACATGAAGGACACATTGGATTTTTAAAACCCTTCAAACAGGTACATCAAACCTAAAAGCACTTACAGCCACCATGGAAGTACTCAGGGAAAGAAGGAGGTTGAACAAACAAACAACAAAATTTCCCTCACAAAGGAGAAAACCTCTGGGCTTCTGTACCTGCTAAGAGACATGGCAAAGAAACGTGGTTCTATGTCATGGTTCCCAGTCAAGCTTCTCTCCTAGCCACTTCACTGTGCTCACTCGAGGCTCCAATGATTTCCTGATGCAGTGGAAACTCCAGTCCACATATTCCTTGGCCTTTCTAAGACATCTGTTACTCTTTAATATACTCTTGTTGAACTTCTCTGCCCCCAGACTCTTGGGGCCACATTTCTTCTGGTTTTCTTCCTTCCTCTATAGCACATTTCAGTTTCTTCCGCTACTTTCTTGTCTTCTTGTCCTCCAGCCTTAACCCCCCAAATTTTGGTACTTGTCAGGGCTCCTTGTTTCTTACCGGCTTCATATGCATTCCTTAGAAGAATTCTTCAACTCCCATGGTTTCAACCATCATCACCCTTAAGCTCATCATCCAATACTGATTATGATCTGACTACATGCCAGCCCCTGGGTAAGTGTTGAAAACATCACAATTAATAAGACATAGTCCTTTAATTTTAAAGATGCCATGGGAGCACTGAGGAGGGGAACTCAACCACTCTTGTGGGTACAAGTGGGAGAAGCCTTTCCAGAGGAAGAAACATTGACCTGAGACTATGATGGATGAGTAGGAGGGAGATTGGGAATGGATGCTGGGATGACTTGGAGTCATGTACCCCAGAAAAATAATGTTCGATATCTTAATCCATTTACAATTGTAATACATTGTAAATAGGACATTTTCTAAAGTTAACTCACCTAACGAATCAGGATGGGTCTTAATCTTATTATTGGAGGCCATTTAAAGAAGACCACAGGGAGAGAAGCCAAAGGATAAACAATAAGCTGGAAGTTAACAGAACCTAGAAGAGAAAGGAGAAGATATCACATGTGCATTGCCATGTGTCTAGAAAAAAAGCAAGGAACGCCGAAGATTGCCAGTCTGGCAAAAGATACCAACCCTGTGAAGAAGCAAGCTTTCTAGCCTCTGAAACCATTAGCCAACAAATTCTTGTTGTTAAACCAACCCTTTGTATGGTACTTGTTTTAGCAGCCAAGAAACTAAAACAGTTACTACCAAAATTGCCCAATATTTCTGAGGAAAAATGTTATATCTCCATTTAAGGGCATAAAAATAGGCTTAAATAAATGGAAAGATACATCATATTTATGATGAGAAAGTACATTGTAAAGTTGTCAGTCCTTTTACTATATATGGCACATGATATAAAATGGTAGTATGCTTTAAATATCATAAAAATGGTAGTATGCTGTATGTATCTGGTTTCATTTAATTGTTTTCAGTGAACATTAGGTTTTTGTGGCTTATTCATGTTGATAAATGAGATCAAATCCACTCATTTTAACTATTAAATGGTATTCCACTATAAGAATAAACCAGAGTAAGTATTTATGTCCATATGGAGGGACAGTTAATTTGTTACCTTTTGTTTTTATTTCCAGTTACAGAGATAAGATGTTTCAGGTACAATGAAAGATATATGAAGGTAAAACTGCATGTAGCTGATTAAGTTGATTAAATATACTGAGAGAGATGAGTAGCAAGGAATAAAGCTGGAAACAGTCAGGAACTATTTCACAAAAGTTCTTAAAGGTAAGATGCTTAGGATATCATGCTTAGGACAACTCCCATATGTACCTATTCAGCCCTCTGCTGGACAATCCCCCAAGATTTGGACACCTCACATTCAGCATGTCCAGAATAAAATTCATTATCTTGCCCTTGAATGACCTCCCCCTCTTGGGTTTCTTACCTCAACCAAGATACCCCAAAGTTCAATCTCCAAGCAGATACATCCGCTATCTTTGACTCTTCCATCCCAGGTAGCCTCTACATCCAGTCAATTCGACAAGCCTGCAAAATATTTCACCGACACCTCCTGCTACTACCCCATCTTAATTCCGGTTCAATTAGTCTTTTACCTAGACAATTGCCATAGCCTCCTAAGTGGTCTCTATGTGTCCAGTCTTAAATCTCTCTAAGTTGATTAGTATCCTAACAAGGCCTACCTCAAATATCACATCTGGGAATTCTCTCTCTCCCATCCCTCTGCCTTGTTAGAAGTTCTCAGTTTCCTTACTGGGCTCCCAAAACACTTGTGCCATATATCTGTTATATTCCTTACCTCACGATAGCCCAAATGTCTGTTTACATATCGCTTTCATTCATTGGAATGTGAGTGGCACAAGTAGGAACTCAGAAAATCTTTGTTAAAGGAACCAACAAAAGAATTACACAAGGGGGCTACTTAGATAATAAGGAAGTATTCTAGGTTCCAGAAAAGTGAATACTGAAAGACAAGTGACAGTATAAAGTTAATGCTATTTATATCCCTTTTCATTAGATAATTTTAAAGTAGGTGGCAGGGGGTGGGGGGCTGTGGGTAGCCTGAGCAGACAATTGAACAAGAGGTTGGATCATAAATTCTAAAGAATTTCTTGAATTTCAAAAGCAGATGATATGTTTCATTAGGTCTGATTTCTCTGGACTCTATAACCCCAAGAATAACCAATGACAAATTATACTGATACTGGCACAAGAGCAAAGAAAAATCACAGCCTACGCCCTCTTAAAAAGCCAAATCTTTCAAGTTGGAGAGCAATTTAAAAATGTCTTGAGTAACAGTTATATAAAGTTTGATGTCTGTCATAACTTCAAAATGTAACAAGTATACTTTCCTCACATAGAGAATACCAACAGCCTTCACAGCTCTGGGTCTGCAACTGCTGTCCTGTCAAATGGCATTGTAATTAATCAGCTGTGGGATTTGACAGGCGTATCAGAAGTTGCCAGAGAAGTGGGAAGGAGTTGACACTTTTGTCATCACAGAACAATACAGGACCATAACTATTGCAAATGTACAAATCAGTGTGGCCTGAGAAGGATTTTCCCCCTATGGGATAAGATTTTTAAAAGACAGTAAGATGATAAATACTTATCTCTTTTCCAGTGTACCTTTTTCCATCGGCACATATTACATTTCAATATCATCACAAACTGCTCTCCTGCAGCAAGGTGTTGCTAGCAGTGGATTCCACAATCTACAGAGATATCCTACAGAATGGTTGGTAAATTCACCTCCAACTCATCCCCTGTGCTCCCAATAATAAGGATGGGAATGACAAGAATGTCTGAGAGTTGTAAGGTGCTTTATGCCTTTACATACCTGATCCTGGGGCAGTCACTCTTTGCCAGTTGTGACAACAGAAATCTGAGACAGCATTCGATAGCACAGGGATTCCACTGACTTTACTCAGTTGACCCATTCAGATGTTCACTCTGCCAATATGTCAGCTCCTCAAACCATCTTGGGATACGCTCAGGCCTTTTAGAGCATTTGCTCTAAAAAGAAATAGAAGAAATTAAACCAGGAAGGCCTTAAAATATTTTTGGTTGAGGAAATACCATTATTTGAGGACAATAACAGGCAAAATCACTCTATTTGACAAAGCTTCAGGAATATTCTGTTTAAAAATTTTAGAAGGCTATAATGCAAGTTTCTATGCCTTCTTGACCATATTATGATTTTAATTATTTAAACAAAAAGCAGCATTGTGCAGTTAAGGATAATAATTCTGAAGAAAGTGACAATTTGAAAGCAAAATGTAGATCAAAATCCCATGAGTTTTCCAAGTAAGAGAGTCACTCTTCTTTTTATTGAGACTGCCCGATTCTGTTTTCTTAGAGCCTTAGAATATGGAGATAACGAGTCCAAAGTTTAGGTTTTGTTTACCAGGTAAGAAAGTTACCATCAGGGGGACAAAGAAAAAAGTCTTCATTGATAGAGATAAGCAACACCACTGCAATTCCTAAAAAAGCAATTCAATGCACGTGGCTTTTGGATCAGTGCATTAGCAACATTATCTCTCCATATGAAAAATGGCACAGACATTGTACAGTTATAAAATGGTCTCCAGAGTCAAAAGCCATGGAGAGATCAAGTAAGACACAGCCAGGGGCAGGTCACTGGACTGGGTAACATGGAAGCTACTGCAGACTCCAGTGAACCACTTCCACCAGCCTACTACCTCTTTGTTCTCTCCCCAAGGTGTTCATTTGTGTGGTAATGAAATTTTAACTGAGGACAGGAAAGGGTTGGAGTAAGAAAATGTTGCAACAAGGGAAAGGACTATTCCTTCCTTCTGGTGGCTTTATACCACTTTGAGCTTTTTGTGCCCCTTTAGGGTAAATAAACAGATCCAAGGACTCCTCTAGATCATGCCTTCTCTTTTTCTCTTACTCCTTCTAGCCTTTCTCTCCACCTGCTTAGCCCAAAGAGAATGTGACTGTAGGGTCAGAGTTTGGGTCCCTAACCATTTCAAGTCCTTTATCCACCCAGAGCTGACACACAGGGTTCTAGTAAACTTTGAAGAGAAACAGGGAGATAGAGAAGAATGAAGAATGGCTGGGGAGATGGGTGTATGAAAGGAAGGGAAACACCTTTTCTTTGTTGGAGGAAAACACATTTGCTTTGTTGACAGCCAGCAGAACTGACTTACTGTGAAAGTTAAATTTAATGAATAGGAGAATGGGGTGTTTAAAGCAGGGGTGACTGTCACACCCAGGATATATATTCAGGAACAAGGCCAGAACGTCACACTGCCAGTCAATATAGCAACAATAAAAGCAGGATGAGATGGGGACTAGGAAGGGATGGCAGAGAGGAGAGCAGAGTCCTTAGCAGAAGGGAACCTTCTATTAAGCTTCATCTCATGCAGCAGCAGGAGTCACATGTATCTGCAGTTCACATCAAAGCATTGACTGCACTGGGTCATACTTCATCAAGTCAGATCTGGGACTTATTGACTCTGTTCTGAAAGTCAGTGCCTGCAGGAGGGGCAGGCCTACCAGATGTAATAAGAGGACTGGTGAACCTCTAGCCACACAGCCTCTGAAATGCAAAGAAATCCAAGGACAGGATCACAGGTCCTCACCTCATTATTCTCCTGTCCCATACTCGGTTGAGTTCAGCCAGCCCCAGAGGCCCTGGAAGCATTAAGAATAGCAGCTCCAGCCATCAGACTGACATGTGATAAGATCTTATAAACTGAAATGTCAGTTAACATTACACAAGACTTGTTCATGGTTCAACAAATGAAAAGCCACTTGGAGGCTTCACTCTTAGATTCAGGGATTGTTTCTGTGAAGGTGCCAGGGCCCATCACAGCGGCCGTGGCAGAATGTCTAATTTGTGCAGAATCTGGATCTCAACTAAGAGGACTCAGTGTAGCGCTCTCATGGGAAAATTCTCTCTTACATCTTGGATTAGGTCACGGATGCCAAGGCATCACTGAGGCTGAGGCACTTCCAAGTAAGCCCCCAATGGCGATGGTTTATAGGAGAACCAGGTTTATCACAAGTTTTTAACTTTCAGGTTCCAATTGGATCCAGACACAAAGGGAAAAGGAAAGTCTCACAATTTTTTTAGCAGTTCCAGAAAAATACTGCAGGAGTGTTCCCAAAAAGCTAAATCATCAGCAACCTTGACATTAAAGGGTAATTAACTCCACCTTCAGGTTTATGTGCTGATATTTTTATAGTCACAGTTCAGGGTGGCCTATACAATTCAAATTCTCAGTTCAATGAATGGCATGAGTTAGCCACTCAAATGCTATGATTCATTTTTTTCTTTGTTTGGTTCTGCATGTGCATTTGGAGATTTCTAAGAACTAACTATGTACTAAGTTAACGTGACTAACAAGAGTGGACACATGTTTATATATACCTCACTAGCCGGGACTGGGGAAACTTCATGGGACAAATTTGTTTGAAAATATTAATGGAAGCACTGGAATAGAAAGCAGGGATGCACCTCTGAGTTCACTGAAACACATTTCAGTGTTTTCTTTGAAAGGAATTGAAAAATTGAGTGATGCTTGGCTCAAGGAAGAAGTCTGGTTTTCCTAAAAGTCAGCAATTACTATCTTCCCTAGAGAACAAGGATATCTTCCCCCAAACCCACATTTTACCTCAAAATGAAGAGCAACAGAAATAGGGGAAATATAATTTCTCCTCCACTGTTTTATTTTTGTTTTCTTTCTACCAGTCACCTGCTTTGGTAAGGGCCTGAGTGATATGTGTCAAAGTACCAAGCAGTCAGAGGATTGGCTGATGATTCTGTAAAAATCACCTCCCCAGATGTCTTAGTTTCCTGTGGTCGCTGTAACAAAGTACCACAAACTTAGCAGCTCAAAACAACAGAAATGTATTCTCTCACAGAGCTGCAGGCCAGGAGTCCAAAATCAGGTGTCAGCCGGGCCATACTCCTTCTAAAGGCTCTGGGGAGAATCCATCCCAACCTCTTGCAGCTTCTGGTGGCCCCAGGTGTTCCTTGGCTTTTTGCTGTATCACTCCAACATCTGCCTCTGTCTTCACTTGCCCTTCTCCTCTTTTCTGTGCCTTCTCTTCTGTTTCTTTTAAGGACACTTGTCATTGGATTTAGGGCTACCTCAATAATCCAGGATGATCTGATCTCAAGATTCCTTAATGTAATTATTTCTGTAAAGACTCTTTTACCAAATAAGGTCATATTCACAGGTTCTGGGGGTTAGGATATAGAGATATGTTTTTTTTTTGGGGGGGGGGCACAATTCAACCCACTATACCAAGCATATTCTGGACTTCCTTCAATTGCTTGAAAATAGAAAAACAATATTTACTTCCATCGTTTAGTGATAATAGAAAAGCTAGGAAAACTCTTCACTTGTTTTTCTTGCTTCACATACTATTTGGAACACAATTGAGATATGCTTCAAAGACTACTCTTAAGAATTTGGTATAAGCCCACGCCAAGCAATCTGCACACATGTAAGCAACTTCAAAGGCATTTACTCTTGATTATGCATACACAGTTGAGAAAGTGTGGTTTCACACCACCTGGTTAGCTATAGTGACTGTATTTTCGGGGGTGAAAATTGGGAAATGGTATTTGGGGAAAATATCCATTTAAAATATTTATTAAAAAGTCTCATCATTTATTAGTTGTGGGACCTTGGACAAATTTATTTATAACCATGATGTGTTTCAGTTTCCCTATTTGTATAATGATATAATAATAACATTTACCTCCTGGGATTACTAAAAGGATTAAATAGGCTACTGTCTTAGTTTGCCAGTCTGCTATGACAAATACCACACAAATGGTTGGTTTACACTACGGAAATTTATTGTCTTCTGGTTTTGGAGGCTAGAAGACTAGCTTTCTCTTGGAGTAGATAGTGTTCTCGTGCTGGCTGTGGACGTTTAGTAATCCAGATTAAGACCCACTGTCATTCAACTGGACCATATCTTAACTAAAAATAGCATCTTCAAGAGATCCTATTTACAATAGCTTCACACCCACAGGGACCTGGATGAAGATCAAGAACATGTGTTGTTTGGTTACATAAGTCAAACTACCACAGCGACTATTTGTATGGCATTTAAAACAATGCCTGGCACATGGTAAAAACTATATAGGTGTTCAATAAATTTTTGTTTTAAAAGAGCCATAATTGGAAACTGCCCTAAACACTGAGGAGATACAGTTACAAAATCATTCCAAGTATGCATATCAGTTAAAGTTCTTGGTTGCAAGTAACAGAGATGAAGAAAAATTGTTTAGGGATCTTGAATGGCTCATAAAATTACTGGGAAGGCATAAGAAACAATTGGGAACCAAGGGAAGCTGGGTAGCAGGGGATCTAGTCAAAGGACCTTCAAAGCACATTAGCCCCCCACTTCCCTGCACTCTCTACTACCCCCTACACTTCCCACCCCTACCCACCACTCTCTGAATGCCTCAGAGGGTAATGCAGGGGACATCTAGTCCCCTTCATTTTCTGTCATCAGAGGCATAGCACTGCATCCTCCCCACCCAGGACTCCCATAATGGGGATCTGCCAAATAAGCAGGGGGTTTAAATGTACAACCGCATGACATCTTACAGTATGGCTTGTGTGCATAACATCACTTAATTTCTGAAGAGATGAATTGAGAGGTCAAAGAAGTGATTAAAAAGGCTGTCTCATATGGACTTAATGTTTAAAGTCAAAGGCTCCACCACTCCTTGGCTGTTTGAACTTGGTCCTGTTAACCCAAGTCTCAGTTTCCTCTTCTGCTAAATGTATCTAACAGTAAGTCCTGCTTTTTGGGCTGTTTTCAGGATTATGTCAGCTAATTCTTCTCAAGTGCTTAGCACATAGAAGAGCTCATTAAGCATGAACTCTTATAAATATTTGATGAGTGTAATTAAATCTTGTATTTCTGAATGTAAGTTGAGCCCCACAAATCCATTAGATGGTTTTCTGTGTTTTTCTCATTAGTCTGCAAGAATTCCATTGCAGGACTATGCTTATTTGAACTCTTTCCTCAAGGCCTCCCTCAATTGCCCTACTTCTCAGCATACCAGTTCTGAGTTTTCTCTCTATGGATTTCTAAGCTTTTATTGCATGTATCATTCATAGAGCAGATATATGCTGCCTTTATTCAACAATTACAATCTATGCACAACCTTGAAGTATGTGAAGCATGAAGGAGCTAATGTTCTTATTGGGTGGTAAAGCCTATACACACATAACTTCATCAATTTAATGATTCAATCTATATAATCTATATAATTTCAGTGAGACAACAACAAAAATGTCTCATGCAGCAGGCAGTATTATCATTGCTTTATAAATGAATCAATTGAGACTCAAAGGATAAGTGACTTGCCTGAAGTCAGACAACTAGGAAGAGGCAGAGCCCAGATATAGGCTGTGTGATTCTAGAGCACATGCTCTTAACCAATAACATATGAGCTCTGTCTCCCAATTTGGACTATAAGTCTCTTGCGGGCAAGAATCAGGCCTAATATCTCTTACGTTTCTCTCAGCAGACGGTAACATCTCAAGGAAGCAGGTTTGGGGACCAATGGGTGAAATGGCAAACATTTTAAAACTGTACAACCCATTAGTGAGTGGCTGGAAAGTTATGGAAATACAAAGTTGTTTTTTTTCCCTGAGTCTAATAATTTTTTGCCCCCATGAACATAAATGTCTAGTTTGGAAGTTGATCTATATTTAAAATGTGGTCAACTATTTGTATTAACTGGCCAGTCAGTTCACTAAAGAAAATAGTCAATACAGTATAGAAAAAAATCAATACTAAGTTACTTGCTTTTCCAATAAAGACAAGCAATGTCATTAACAGGTTTATATATTTTGTTATATTTTATGTATAAATATATCTGAAAATAAAACATGCCACCAAAATAAACAATTAGCAATTTCATCAGTTGATTTTGTAAAGTTCAACTAAAAATTTGAACCAACGCCTTGGCTATGGCCATCACTAAGCAGATTAATGTGGCTTAATGTCATAACATTTAAATTTCAGCATCCATGGATTTACCTTGGCAAACCAGGCTGTTCAATCATATATTTTCATGAGGTAACTCAAGCAATTGATGCAGATGGTCTTATTTAAGAAACCTAATTTATTGTTTGTAAATTAAGTACATATACTTCTAATTTCAACAAGTATGTCAGGAACTTAAGGATCACCCAATGTACAGTGCTCAAGAGGCTTTACTTTTCTCATGTATTACAAAGGTGGATGTGGTCTCTCTTGGGCTGGTGCAGTGAGTGGCCAAGTGATTCTATCATGGACCTGGCTTCCTTCCATCTTTCAATTAAGCTTTCCTTTCCATGAAGCTTTCATCTTCAGAAGTTATCCCAAAGTTGAAAAATAACTGCTGCACCACTAGCATCACTTCTACATTTCAGTCAGGAAAAAGGAGCAGGGAAAAGGATAAAAAGGAGCACATCAGCTAATTTAAGAGCTTCCCAGAAGCCCCATCCAGAGACTTCTGCTTACATCTCGTTGGCCAGAGCTGCTGTCACACTGGTGTCCCTCATTGCAAGGGAGGTTGGGGATACTTTTTAAAGCTGGGCACACTGCTGCTGTAAACAGTATCAGGGTTCTGACTGTAAAAAAGAAGAGGAGAATGGGTGTTGGGTAGGTGTTCTAGTTTGCTAATGCTGCTAGAAAGCAAAACACCAGAGAAGGATTGGCTTTTATAAAAGGGGGTTTATTTGGCTACACAGTTACAGTCTTAAGGCCATAAAGTGCCCATCAGTAATCGGGTACCTTCACTGCAGGATGGCCAATGGCATCCGGAAAACCTCTGTTAGCCGGGAAGGCACGTGGCTGGCATCTGCTCCAAAGTTCTGGTTTCAAAATGGCTTTCTCCCAGGATGTTCCTCTCTAGCAGGCTCACTCCTCTTCAAAACATCACTCACAGCTGCACTGAGTTCCTTCTCTTTGAGTCAGCCCATTTATATGGCTCCACTGATCAAGGCCTCCCCTGAATGGGTGGGGCCATATCTCCATGGAAATATCCCATCAGTTATCATCTACAGTTGGGTGGGGCACATCTCCATGCAAACAACCTAATCCAAACGTTCCAACTTAATCCCCACTATTACGTCTGCCCCACAAGATTGCATCAAAGAATATGGCTTTTTCTGGGGGACATAATACATTCAAACCGGCACATTCCACCCCCTGGACCCCAGAAAAACATATTCTTTCCAAATACAAAATACATTCATCCCACAATACCACAGAAACTTAAATCATTTCAGTAACAATAGTTAAGTACAAGATCCCATCAAAATCAAATATAGGCGTGGTCAGTCCTAAGGCATACTTTTCCTTTAGCTTTGGATCTGTGGACTTAGAACAAGTTATATGCTTCCAATATACAAAGGAGGGACATTCATAGGATAAACATTCCCATTGTCATAAGGAGAAAGAGTAAGGAAAACAGGGTTAACAGGACCAAAACAGTTTCTAAAACCCACAGGACAAACTCCATTAGATTTCAAAGTCTGAGAGTCATTTACAGAATGACGTTGCATCCTTGGGGCTTGAGAGAGCAGGAGTCTAACCCTTCCTAAGGGCCTTTATGGCAGCCCTTTCCTCTCCAAATGCTTACGTGAGTGCTCCAACATATCCACACATTGGGGAGACCACCTTCTCGGCCCCACCCTCCTCAAACATCGGGGCAGCTCCCGGATTCCCTTCCATCTCCGGGGCACATGCTCAACCCCTTCAGAACAGTATGGTGGCAGCCAGGCTCTCCCCAATTCCCTGGAAATGTGTTCCACCCTCTTTGGGGCTTGTGGTGGCAGGACATTTCCTGAGCATCGAGGCGGAAGGCCCGACCTCAACCTCCAGGGCAAACTCACCCTTTCCATGCATGTGGGCCACTCCACTCTCCCAGCCCGAGACCTCTTGACTCCAGACCTCAACCTCCATGGCTCTGTCTTTGAAGAAATTTTTCCTTCAGTTTGTTCCTTGTCTGTCTTCTCCAGTCCAGACTGGCAATGGCTCTGTCTGTAAAGATCTCGCAAAAATTCTGTCGGCTTCACATGAAGCATGCAGGGGTCAAAGCCACCAGACAATAGGACTTTCCACAAATCCTTTCTGGATAATTCCATCTCCAATCTTGGCTTGTACTGAAATGGCAGCTGGGTTCCATGTTTGCTTACATCCTCATTGTGCCGGTTTGAATGTATTGTGTCCCCCAAATGCCATTATCTTTGTGGTCTTGTGTGGGGCAGAAGTTTTTGTGCTGGTTGGATTTGCTTGGAATGTGCCCCACCCAGCTGTAGGTAATAATTCTGATGAGATGTTCCCATGGAGGCATGGCCCCGCCCATTCGGGGTGGGCCTTGATCAGTGGAGCTATATAAATGAGCTGACTCGGGGGGGAGGAAAACGGAGTGCAGCTGTGAGTGACGTTTTGAAGAGGAGCAAGCTTGCTAGAGAGGAACGTCCTGGGAGAAAGCCATTTTGAAACCAGAACTTTGGAGCAGACACCAGCCACATGCCTTCCCATTGGTTTTCTGGACGTCATTGGCCATCCTCCAGTGAAGGTACCCGATTGCTGATGTGTTACCTTGGACATTTTATAGCCTTAAGACTGTAACTGTGTAGTGAAATAAACCCCCATTTTATAAAAGCCTACCCATCTCTGGTGTTTTGCATTCCGCAGCATTAGCAAACTAGAACACTCATGTTGGGCTGTAGCTTCTGGGATTCCACCCCCTGGAAACTTGTAATTTTCCAAGCCATCAGCTTCTGGTTTCTTTGAACCCAAGAGTTCAGTTCTAAGTTTATCTCTCTCCACTCGCATTTTACTATAAGCTGCAAGAAGAAGCCAGGGTACCTCCTCCACCTGTAGTCTGGAGATCTCCTCAGCTAAGTATTCCAGGTTGTCACTTTCAAATTCTTCCTTCCATCTGACACCAAGACTCAATTTTGCCAAATTCTCTGCCACTTTAAAACAAGGATCACCTTTCTTCCAGTTTGCAACAACACATTCATCATTTCTGTTCAAGTCCTCATCAGAAGTATCTTTAGAGTCCATATTTCCATAAACAGTCTCTTCAAAGCGGTTTTGGCCTTTTCTATCAAGCTCCTTACAATTCTTCCAGAATCTTCCCTTTATCCATTTGAAAAGCCGTTCCAACATGTTTGGTATTTGCAGACTCAGCAGCAAAAGCACCCCACTTCCCTGGTACCAAAATCTGTTCTAGTTTACTAATACTGCAGAATGCAAAACACCAGAGAAGGATTGGCTTTTATAAAAGGGGGTTTATTTGGCTACACAGTTAAGTCCATAAAGCGTCCAAGGTAACACATCAGTAATTGGGTACCTTCACTGGAGGATGGCCAATGGCATCCAGAAAACCTCTGTTAGCCGGGAAGGCACGTGGCTGGCATCTGCTCCAAAGTTCTGGTTTCAAAATGGCTTTCTCCCAGGACGTTCCTCTCTAGCAAGCTCACTCCTCTTCAAAACATCACTCACAGCTGCACTGAGTTCCTTCTCTTTGAGTCAGCTCATTTATATGGCTCCACTGATCAAGGCCCACCCTGAATGGGTGGGGCCACGCCTCCATGGAAATATCCTATCAGTTATCATCTACAGTTGGGTGGGGTGCATCTCCATGCAAACAACCTAATCCAAACGTTCCAACTTAATCCCCACTATTATGTCTGCCCCACAAGATTGCATCAAAGAATATGGCATTTTCTGGGGGACATAATACATTCAAACCAGCACAGTAGGTAAACCAGCGATGCTTGCCACAACCAAGTTACAAGTGTAAAGTTGAATAATGGATAAATTGTTCTTCCTTCCTCTGGACATTTCAGTGCTTGATCTTCTTACATAACATATGGCTATGGGGGTGAGAAACAGTATTGAGATCTAAATGAAGGGCCACAAAGCTGGCCACAGAAGGTCCAGTTTCATTCTAATTCTCAATGACCATATTGTGTCTTTCTCCTACTTCACCTGCTAGTTATGAAACTGGCATTTCAGGTGACGCATATTGTTGCCACATACCCTTAAAGAATCCCAATCTTAGCTGATGTTAATTGGTATGTTAATACTTTACTGACAGTGCTTTTTGTCTGTTTTCTAATGACTTAGTATTAAACTGCCCATATCTTACTTATATTGCTAGTCTACTTTGAGGTGGAACAGGTAAAGGAGTTGAGAACAAGAAGCTGGAGCAGAGAAACACTAAGTAATTGTTATTGGCCTGTATAATGCGCATTATTATTGTCTCCTAAACTATAACACAAGCTCTGCAAGGGCAGGCTGAAGTCTTATACTTTGTATCCCTACTCTGCCTATCAAAGAGGCAATATTGGATATTTGCTGGTTAATGCAATGACATTTTAACTCATGCCACTGACCTAGAGTAAGACCCCTAACATCATCTATTTAATTCCATTCATCTTACCTGGGTGAAGGATGAATGTATTTAGAGTGTCAAATTGCCATCCTCTGTGTAGACTATTTTTTCTCCCATCTCCAAGGAAGCAGACTGCATAGCCCTAATGGAGTCAGCAGGTGTTAACAGTTAAACATCTGGGCTTTCAACTCCGCAGGTAAATTCACCGCCCTTCCCCCTACGTGAGACATGACTCCTGAGGATGAGCCTGGCCCTGGCAAGGTGGGATTGAGAAAGGCTTTTTGGACAAAAAGGGGGAAGAGAAATGAAACAAAGTTTCAGTGGCTGAGAGATTTCAAATGTAGTCGAGAGGTCATTCTGGAGTTATTCTTATGCATTATATAAATATCCCTTTTTAGTTTTTGGTTTATTAGAATAGTTAGAAGGAGATACCTGAAACTCTTGAACTGTAATCCATAGCTTTGATTCTTGAAGATGATTGTATAACTATGTAGCTTTAATGGTGTGACTATGCAATTATGAAAACCTTCGACTGACAATCCCTTTATCCACTGCATGGACAGATGAGTAAGAAAATAAGGTCAAAAAATAAATGAATAATACGGAGGATAAGGGGTATGGGATGTTTTGGGTGTTCTTTTTTACTTTTTTTTTTGAGTAATGAAAATATTCCAAAATTGATTGTGGTGATGAAAGCATAACTATATGATGACATCATGAAACACTGATTGTACACTTTGGATGTTTATCTGGTATGTGAATCTATCTCAATAAAATTGCATTAAAAAAAAAGTCTGGGTTTTAGGGTTGAACTGAAATAGGTTCAGGTCCTAGCTCTATCACTTGCTAATTGGGAGGCTCTGGGAAGTTAACTTGATCTCTTTGAATTTTAGTTTCCTTATCTGGCAAATAAGGCTAATGTCTACCTTGCCAGATATTGTATGGGCCGTGGCCAGAAAGCCCCTGAATGAATGTCAGTGGAACAGTCTTGGGCCCTTCAGTGCATGCACAAATGAATGGAGCATACCTTGTGTAGGACCAGCAGAACGTAAAGGCCTGGGTAAGCTGGCCTTCTTGAGTGGTGCAATGAATGTTGCTCGTGGTAATATAAGCTGTGTTTGAATGCTGCGTGGCTGGGAGTAGAGAAGGAAGTGAGCCTGAGTTCTGAGCTCTTCTGCCTTCACTCTGCTTGGGCTTCAAGAGCCCAATCTTTAGGGAAGTCAAGGCGAACTAAGGGACATCACAGAGGGGCTAAAACACCCATACATTTTTTTCTTGCTATTATATTTCCACTGCTTATTTGTTGCTTTTTATTTAAGTAAAGCGAACTTGAGCAGAATCTAAGATGTTCTTCTTGCCAACCTAGAACCTAGACCAGGTTCTCTGAGATGTGGCCTAGCACAAGTGGTTGCAATGACTCACTTAAATGAGAAAATGAATGTAAAACATCTAACAGAGGGCTTGGTGTCACCACAAATAAGTGATTATTGGTGGTATTTTTTTTCTCCAGTAGCATCAATGAGGAATTTTTGTTTTGTTATGGAGGGATGAATACGTAAGAACTCTGCATTTCTTGGTGATGGATGCTACATAAAGCTAAGGTTTTAAATTATTCTTTCACTACATAACACCAAAATAGGGCACTTAAACATTTTGTAATATTAGGCATGAAAGTATTGCTATGATTCAGGGTTATGAAGTCTGAACTAGCTTTCATTGAAACATTCTACCTCATCAAGTCCAATTTAGAGAGCTTAAGGCAAATAAAACATATACTAAAATAAACATTTTAGGTGGAACTTTGGACTTGTCTACTAAAGGTCTCAGAAATTCCAGTAAAATCAATTCCTCTTTTTATTGGATTGGGTAAGTATGTGATAAGTATGGTCTCTGTTACTCTAGTAAGGAACACACATCTGACATGCATATCAATGGTCTTGGAGGGCTTATGCTCCCACTAACATGCACACATTCCCTGAAATGTGATTTAAGAACACTTCAGTAGAAGAGTGTTCTGGTTTGCTAATGCTGCTGGGAATGCAAAACACCATAAACGGATTGGCTTTTATAACGGGGGTTTATTTGGTTACACAGTTACAGTCTTAAGGCCATAAAGTGTCCATCAACAAAGGGTACCTTCACTAGAGGATGGCCAATGGCGTCCGGAAACCCTCTGTTATCTAGGAAGGCACATGGCTGGTGTCTGCTTGCTCCCAGGTTGTATTTCAAAATGGCATTCTCCAAAATGTCTGCGTCAGCTTCCAATGGCTGTCTTCAAAAATGTCTGTCTCAGCTACAGCTCCTGTGCCTTCTTCAAAGTGTTCCTTTTGGCTGAAGTAAGCTCACTCCTTCTGTCTGAGCTTATATAGTAAACTAATCTAGTAAACTAATCAAGGCCCACACTGAATGGGCAGGGCCACACCTCCATAGAAATTATTCAATCAGAGTTATCATCCACAGTTGGGTGGGGTGCATCTCCATGGAAGCAACCTAATCCAAAGGTTCCAACTCAATCAACACTGATAAGTCTGCCCCCACAAGACTGCACCAAAGAACATGGCTTTTTCTGGGGGACATAATACATTCAAATCAGTACAAAGAGTATCTCAAACTCAGACATAAAAATCTGCCTTCCTCTTCATTCCTTGCCTTCCCTACTCCCCCTGTCTAGAAGACACACTTCACAACACTGGAAATTATGAAGACCAAGAAATTTCCCAGGGGGTAAATAAGCCCATGTGCATTTTCTATTACCAAGAACTTTGGTTGTAAGTGATAGAAACCCAACATGAACTAGCTTATGAAAAAGAGGAATTATTGAAAGTTTACTGGTATATCTCACTTAACTAAAGGAAAAAATAAACAACCAAACTATAGGAAAGTCACAGGAACAAGTGAAGCCAGGGACTCCAGGCCCACCAGGAGCCATCTCTGCTTTCTCTGCATACTGGCTTCTCTCTCTCTGGCCTTGCTTCCTGCACATGACAGAGAACGTGGGCACCAACAGCTCCTGAATCTTGCATCTTAGAAATTTTCTCTCCATTTTAGCTTTAAAATTTTGCTAAGAATTCAGATTGCCCTGGCCTGAGTCAGATGCACTCTTAAGTTGGTCAACTGTGTTGAGAAAAGAGTCATAAAAAACATGCTAGCTCCTGCTGGAGACACAAGATTGGAATGGAGGCAGTTACCTCAGAAGAGAGAAGTGCTAAGTGGACAATGGCACAGCTGACCACCACATGGTCACATTATATTTACATGGAACACAACAATTTATGGAAATTAATTCATGAAGAAAAATACATTAATATACATACTGGATTGCTGACATGGCTGAGAGAGGGGAGTGATGTGAGCAAACAAAGAAAAGTGAGAGAGAGAAGTAAAATAGAAAAACCAAGGAATGTATGAACCACCTCCTCAATCCCCCAACTGATCTGATATAATACCACTTATGAATTTATATAAAATATTTGTGTATATAGCATAAATTTTAAAAATATAAAATTATAATTTTGATTAATTTTTTAAAACTCTTTTATTTTTAGAATGGCTGTAGATTTATAGAAAAATTGTGAAGACGGTATAGAAGAGAGTTCCTATATATCCCTATATATCAGATTTCCTTAATTTTTACCTAATGAATTTTTCTGTTTCATGGTCCCATCCGGGATACCACATTACATTTATTTGTCATGTCTCCTTAGGTTTCTCTTGGTTGTAACAGTTTCTCAGACTTTTCTTATTTTTGATGACCTTGACAGCTTTGAGGAGTACTCATTTGGTATTCTGAAGAACATCCCTCAATTGGGATGTGCCGATGTTTATCTTATGATTAGTTTGGGGGAGGAAGACTACAGAGATAAAGTGCCATTTTCATCACGGCATATATCAACGGTGCATACTATCAATATAACATCTCTGATCACTTGGCTGGGGTAATGCAATTAATTTTTTATAAATGTAAAACCTATCACAATAACCTGTGAGATAGGACAAGGCAAATAAAGGTATACTGAGCACACTGGGCTATGAATGAATGGTTTTTAACTTTAAGGAAATTAGTGCTCATCAGCAAGTAAGGCAGTAGGGACTTTTAAAACACTATTCCTAAATGTTCTAGGAATATCTAGATATTCTAGTTAAAAGTTAATGTCTGTAAGATTGACAATTATTTTAGTTGGTTCCTCTGGCAATCAAACCCACTGAATACTACTACTATTATTTTAAGTAAAAATATTTAAAAATTCATGTAACAGTTGATATTTGATACAAGTATTATTTGATATGAGACAAGATAATTAAATTAAGTGGGTTGAAGATAGTTTATCTTTTCATGAATGTACCCAAGAATAGAAGTAATTCTGGATATTAGCCCTTTGAGGTCAATTTAAGGAAACCTTAAAAACTGATATATTCCATTCAAATTCCTTTGTAACAAACATCATTTAAAAAAATTAAGCTAGTAATCACCATCAATAGGTGGCAAATCACAAGAAAACACAACAATATTATAAATTTGTTTTTCAGGTAAAGGATATAAAATAAATGGTATTTAGACTTACTCTAAACTCTGACAGGGCTGTACAATGAATTGTGAAGAACAGGATGTCCACCTGGTGGTATGAAGGTTCCTACACAAAAGACTAAATGAGAAAAGACATAATTGATACAGAAGCAGGTAAAAGTGCTAGTATATTTTAACGTTTTCCCACATTAAGGATTAAACTGAAAATGATTCTCCACTTCTCAGGAAAACAAAAAATTCAATTAAAAACACAACACCCTATTTTCAAAATAGTGTGATAAATTGAGGTGCTAATGCAAAAGTATATGGGGACATTTCTAAATTATGTTTGCCAATCTGGAATGAGCCCCTAAGACAGGGTCTGTAGTCAAGCAAGTGGGAATTTTTTACATACTGTTATCTCCTTCCCTCCACAATGCACATATCAAATTGAATTCTCTAAATACTAAAATAAGTACACCTATTTAACTTTGTGTAACCAAGTGTTTCTCAAATATATTTCATTATGGAACCCTTTTTTATTACAGCATCTATCTGCATCCTAAGGAACCAACGTTCTAAGGAGCACACTTTGAAAATAGCTGCTATGTGGCAAATAATGACTATCACCCCAAGGGTGGTGGGTAGAGAGTAACAACTGTGTTCCATTTTAATGTATCTAAGGAAATTAATAAGTGATACATTACTTCTCAAATGGTCTTTTTATAATTCTCTGTGGAACAAATATTAAGTGCAGAAATCCATGTGCCCTCCCTCCCTTTTAATGAACCGCACTGATACAGAAATGGGAAAATGCTAAAAAGGTACCACCGTAAGTACTGAAAGACAGACCATAACAATCCCACTTGAAAGCATTTTCAGAAAGGATGAGGGGAATGCCAACATAAAATGAACATCTCTGAAAAGGTGAGAAATTATTAGTTATTTCTGGTCTCTTAAAGGAATTCTCAGAATTAGCTGAAGGAAGCCCTCTCCAAATGATGAACTGATTTAGCTTCGTTCTCTCCTGACCAGATGTGTCTAATGTAAACACAGGAGCTCATCTGGTTCCCCAAGGACAGACGGAACATCAACCTATCAGAAACTGCAGTAGCTACTACCCATCTCTAGAGACAATACCCATGCAAAATCCTCATTCCCTCTAGGTCAGCTCCATCAGAAATATACCAAAAGTTAGGGGGCAAAGGAGCCCCCAGTCTACTAAAAACAGTGTTAAAGGTGGGGGTGAGGAGCTGACATATATGTTCCTAATGTTTGAGGTAGCTGAAACTTGGAATGAGTTTCCCATGAGAAATAATATCAAAGATATTGAATAGATTTCCTAGGTATGTAGTTCAGGCTCCATCACTGATAATTATTTTGCGGTGATTACTGTGAAAATATAACTATCATTTACAAGGTTATTTCCCTAAAAACATAAAAAAGTATTTTGTGTTCAAAATATTGCACATAAAATATAACAATACAGAGTGTCAACACATTGGTAAATTATGAACAGGCTGCAGTTAGTCTCCTGCTGCTCTAAGATTTATTCATTTGACATAATGTTGCCAATATATATTTTTTGTTGTTTGATATTTTCTCAACTTTATATGCACACTTTTATTCCTACAGAAATTCCTAATATAAACAACGTTAATCAGCAAATGTCTTAAGTACTAATTTGGAAATCTAGTATGGCACAGTTAGAATGAAAAATATATATGCCTTAAATAGAAATACATTTTACTTAAATATGACTTATTTTTCTCTATTTATTATTCAATATAAAAAATATATATTTACAAACATTTTAAGATAACTAATAAACCATTCAATAGAAAAGGTCCATCTAGGAAACTGTTTTCAGGTGCGTTAGAGAGGTAGGGTTATGGTGTAGTAATGCAAGCCTGTAGCTGCAGGTACTTTCCACATTTGTAAACCACTTTGACTCTAAATAATAATACTAAGAAAAAGACACTCTTTGAAGAGCAAAGTAAAAATAAAGCACTGAGTACCTTTTACAATGTTGTAATAAAATATTCATTACTTCTTCTGTGTGAAAATCTCACAAAAGATGAAAGGCAACACTAGATATAAAAGGAGTTAAACAAGTGTTTATAAAATCAGTCCCTGGTTGTAGTAGGAACAAGTTCACTGAAATGTTGCTATATTATGTAACTTTCTTGGGGTAAAGTAGGAACATGTTGGAAGTTAAGCAGTTATCTTAGGTTAGTTGTCTTTTTCTTACTCCCTTGCTATGGTCTCTTTGAAATGCTCTTTTATTGTATGTTTGTTTTCTTTTTAACTTTTTTTTTCATACAGGTGATTTGAAAAAAGAAGGGAAAGTTAAAAAAAAAAAAAAAAAAAAAAAAACAGTCCCTAACTTGTGAAAAAATTAAAAAAAAACCTTGCAGGCAATATAAAAGCTCATGGATTCTCTATCTGCAAATGTCACTGCTTGGTACAGTAGCTTCTTAATTGTCCTCCTAGATTTATAGTACAGTCTGATGCATAAGATCTTACATTAACATCAATACTTCTTCTGTGTGTGCTACAATGCTTTTGTTGCTGTACCATGAAGTATTATCCAAATAATTTATAACTAAACCTCAGCATAAGTAGAAATTAAGAAAGCACATTTTACCAAAATGATCGAGTCTTCTAAATTATATATGTTCACTCACCCATCATTTGAAAAATCTAGTAATTTGTAGGGGGCTTCCTAGTCATTAATGTGAATTAGTAATGCTATAATTTAATTCAAAAGCAATTGTATTTTTAAAATGATGCTAAGCCAGTGAAGCTTAGCATCAGCCAAAAGCTATTAGCACATCATATGAGTAGTACCAAAAACTAAAAATAAAATAAATGTCCAGAGTAACAGGTCATGTCTGCAGTGGTATGTAAAGGTTACTTTATGGAAAATCCAAATAAAAATTGCTCTCACTATATTTTTTCCATTAGAATTGGTTTACAAATGGAATCTCAATTTAGTGAGAGGCTTTGTACTGGAATCTCATAATCAGAAGGAACAGCAATTTTAATACAAGTTCTTATGATATTGTAGGAATCTTTAACCATTGATTTAAAGAATCCTGTTGAAACAATGCATGAAAAAAGCTATAGGTAACAGATATTGAGTCAACAATTAAAAACTACTCCTTTTCAATTTTTTTCCCAGGGGCAAGATACAAATACCAAGCATCTTCTACTTTTTATCATCAGAAATTCCAAGAAAAGCCAGAAATGAAAAAAGAAATTTGAAGGTCAAACCTGCATTTAGCTGGTTGAATACAGAAGCCCTATCAACTTAAACAGCACTAAGAAGCATACGATAGTATTACTGGATACTGAATAAAAATGACAACACTTGCACTTTTTCTACTGAAGCTTTACTAAATGTGAGATACTACATCCTGGTTGTCTTTCTAGTGATACCGTTTAGTAGTTACAACTACTTGGACAACCAGTGCTAAGAGCTGATAAATATTTATGGTGCCACCTGTGATTTCCTTCAAGTCATAGCACTGATTTTGGATGCAGTCAGCACTGTGCTCCCTCCCCGCCTCTCCCCGCTCAGGGAGCACATTCTCCTTTGGGTAAAATGGGAAGCTGTTTATGTTTTGGGGCCAAATAGTTGCAGGTGCTATGAAACATCAGTAAGAAGAGCTGCTAGCTAAAGGGAAAAAACGAAAATGGAGAATGCTTTACTATGCTTTTCCACAGGCTTAATCACTCAATCATGCATGCAAAACATAAAAGGAAAAGGAAACTCTTTTATTCCAGATAATCTGTAAATCCAGAAGTCCAAATATAATTTCCTTTACAGGAGTTGAATATGCTATACATCAATATCCATCTTTTTATTGAATTCTTGATGGGATTTAGGGCATGCCAGTGTTTAAAAGAATAAGAAACTGGATCCAGATGCTGAATGGTGGCTTCAGCAATATCACATGAGATGGCTTTTTGGTTTGCCACAGAGTTTGAGCTTCTTTGTCGTGAGCAGCTGTGCCAGGCCACTGAGAAACACCAGAAAGATGGTCATGGACATGACAATCACATAGTGACTGATGCTGCAAAAGGGATAAAAAGAAATGTTACAGTAAGACAGAACACGTATAAGTAAAAGCATAATATAATCATTAATCCATTAACAAAGGATTATATTTGAATAACATCTTTTTAAGTTCTGACAGACAGTATATTAATAACTATGAGAGGCCACATAGAGCAGGGGTTCTTAACCTTTGTTGTGTCATGGAATTTTGGAAGTATGGTGAAATCTATAGATTTCTATAAATAATATTTTAAAATGCATAATATAAAACACACAGGATTACAAAAGCCACCAAAATGTTTAAAAAAGACAAATTTGAGATGTAGTAGTACATGAAAATTACTTAAAATTACTTAATAATGAAAATTACTATTATCCTGAAGTAGCGATGAACATAAACAATATTTTGAGATAACGGCAACAACTATGTTATGAAAATGCCTGTGATTTCTACTGGTATTAGCAGCACCTGTTTCTTTGCCACCAATAGAAACTAAATTTAAAAGGCTAGCTTGTAGAACAATAAAGACAACCCCCTCCCCCATTTTTGCACCCTCTGAATTCTATCCACAGACTAAGAGGACCCCAGATTGTTTTCTGATTCTTTAGAGCACGTCATCCTATGCTTTGAAATAAATTCTATGTACCTAACAAAGCTACCAGACCCAAAGAAAGAAAAATGTTACCTAACCTCAAATTCAGTGAAGTGAAAATTTTATTCAAGGAATGTAAACAAAGGAAAAAGGACACACCCCTTTATTATACAGTCAAAGCTACTGTCTCCCATATTTTGGGAAAAGAGAGAAATAATGAATAGTATTAAAATTACTAAGTCCCAGTTCTTGTTTATCACCAATAGTACATAATCAGGTTTTCTTTTTAAGCATTGCAATTACACTGTCTACAAAGAACATAGCTTGAGGAAAAACTGAAAAGACACTGGAAAGAAATTTAGGATATGGATCTGACAAACATACAATAAAGTCAAGGCTTCATTAGGTGATGCTAGCATAGAATTGCCCAAGAGAAGCTATGGGGCATACTATCAAATTATCGATTTATGATGCCTATTAGTTACATTTAACCATCTAACTTTAGAATAGATTTGTACTTTTTACACACTTCAACAAAGTGGGAGGGGATGTTTTAGCAGGCTTATATGCAGGCTAACTTGATGGGAAGAGGTCATATTTTCTCCCCCTTCCTCTCTTCTTTCCCTAGAAAACAAGAGGGGAGTCACGGTCAGAGAGCCCCTACATAGGAATGGCCCATGGCCAAGCTCCAGGATACAAGGCCTCAGGATGACAAGGAAGGTGACTGTTGCATGCAAGTAGAGAGATGTGGAGACAATGAGGAAAGGTACAAGAGGCCCTGCAGGTACCCTCCCACTGTCCTACATCAACCTGTGGGCTAACTCCTACCCAACAGGTGGGGAGCCCCCAAAATGTCAAATTGCTGACTCTAAGCCAAGCCTCTTGCTTGCTGTTGAGTATTTGCTCATAGGCCAGTCCCCAAAGGGCCAGGAAAAAAGGGCCCTCTATTTTTTTCCTTTTCTCTTTCCCTTTCCCTTCCTTCCTTCCTTCCTTCTTTCTTAAAATAATTTTATAGCATTTAAGTAAGACCCTCTAATTATAAAGAATTTTGGTTTGAAAAGATTTTCTCAGGAAAGGCACTGGTTGGGAAATTCTTATTTGGAACCTGTTTCTATGTTCATCTTACAAAGAAAATGTACAATAGAAAAAGGACAGTTGCCTAATTAAAAAGCAAACTTTAGAACTAGTTATGTTAGAAACTTGGTTCTGATCTAAGATAGGCTCCTGAACTAAAAAGAAAACAATAAAATCAGATCCTTAATGGATAAGTACCAGTACTAAAGTAAGAGTCCTGAAGTTTTCTTTTGTTTTCAATGCAAAAATAATATAATGGGATATTGGATCTGAATTCTTTCCTAGTTATATGTGTGTGTGTGTGTGTGTGTGTGTGTATTGTTTGTTTATCCTGGATGAAAATTATATAGCTTTTACCTACAATTTAAGAATTAAGAGATTAATGGTTACTAGGGGTTAAGGAGGAGTGGAGGTGGGAGGGAAGTGGATGTGGCTATAAAAGGCCAACATGAAGGATCTTTACGGTGATAAAAATATTCTGTATCTTGACAATGTCAACGACATAACTCCTGGTTGTACTATATATTGCACCAGAGTTTTGCAAGAAGTTACCATTAGAGGAAACTGGGTAAAGGGTACACAGGATCCCTCAATATTATTTCTTATTTCATGTGAATCTATAATTATCTTTAAAAGTTCAATTAAAAAATATTCCTAGTTCACAGGCTGTACAAAAACAGGAGGTGGCCTGGATTTGGCCGTAGGTCAGTAGATTGCTGACCTCTGCCTGGAACCGTAAGCTCCATAGAGGTCGGCACCATGACCCACCTCTTTTCCCAGTGCATCTCCAATGTCCAGCACAAGGTCTTGTGGGCATTCGATCAATATTTGTTAAATGAATTACTAAAGAGACTGATATGTAATTCAAAGAAATAATAAAATCTCCTTTTGTTTTATATCATCCTGGAAGATTTCATCTGGACTAAAATCAGACTCCCCTAAAACATAAGTCATAAACCTAAAATCAAAATTAAGAGCTTAAAAAGAACACATAAATTTTTAATGAAACAAAGAGTCTATCAAAACGAAGAAAAACTTCCTACAAGCCATTAAAACAAAAGGTGAGTATAATAATGGCATTAGAATCAATAGTCAGAACAATGGAGAGAACAGATGGCCTTGCTACACAATCTGTACAAGACCCTTGCATAAGATAAAAGAATCATCCCAAAAAACTCATGACTGTTCTGGCTGGAGTCACTTTAAATTTATGACCACAAATGAGATTTGGTTCTCATCAATGCCTCAATCCTGACTGCAAATTTGTGAATTATTTTCTCAATCTTCAAGTCAAACCACTTCATGTCCTCTCTCCTTAAAGCTCTGTCATCTTCCTCCCTTCTCAGCAAATGACGTTGTTTACTTTATTGAGTAAATATTGGTAGATGCAATCGTAAAAGAAGTTCCTCTTTTCTTTTGGCCCCAAACCTATCAACCCACCCACATTTGTATCCATATTTCCATCTGTCCCTGATCCTGTCTAAAACAAACCCTATCACTTCAATTTTGGATCCCATCCCTCCTTTCCTACTAAAGGACTTTACTTTGTAGCTATCCCCTCCCTCTCTTGTATCATCAATTTTTCCCCTTCTACTAGTGTGTATTTATCAGCAAACAGAAGTATAATTTCACTCATTCTAAAAACAAAACAAAAACTCTCTCAAGATCCCATGTATCATCTTTTAAGGCATCTTAAATTTGATGTGTCCAAAACCCAAATTCCCCACCTCCCTTTACCAAACTCACTCTTAGAACCACATCCATCTCAGGAAACAGCTTTACCAGTTACCTTGTTACTCAAGATAAAAAAAAACTCAGGAGTCACCCATGATGTTTATCTTTTCTTCTCACAGCACATCTAATCCATCAACAAATTTTATCAACTGCTCTTTCTAAATATTTTCTAAATCCAGCCTCTTGTCATCATTTTGAATTGTTATTCTTGTCCAAGACGCCATCGTTTTCTAGTCTGGAATACTGTGTGGCCTCTCAACCAAACTTCTTGCTCCCTCTCCTGATCTCTATAATATATTCTCCACACTGTGGCCAGAGTGTTGTTTCAAAAATGTAAAGCAAATTGAATCACTTCTCTACTCAACAGTCTAATGCTTTACCTTATACTTGGAATAAATTTCTAACTTGAAGACAACTGGAAAACACACACACAACAAAATCCCCAAACAAAAACAACTCTCTATATATGTTTGCACAAAAATTAAGGCTGGCTGTGGAGGACAGTTTGGTAGTTCCTCGGGAAGCTAAGCATAGAGTTGTCTTACAACTTGGCAATCCCACTACTCGCGATGTACCCAAAAGATCTGACAGCAGGGACACGAACAGACATTTGCATACCAATGTTCATAATGGTATTATTCACAATTGCCAAAAGATGGAAACAACCCAGGTGTCCCTCAACAGATGAACAGATAAACAAAATGTGGTAAATTGTTATGATGGAATATTATTTGGCAGAAAGAAGGAATGAAGTCCTGAAGTACACAACAACATGGATGAACCTTGAGAACATTATGTTAAGTGAAATAAATCAGACACAAAAGGACAAAAACTGTGTGATCTCACCGACATAGACAATTATAATATGTAAACTCATAGACATAAAATATAGAATACAGGTTACCAAGATGTAGAATGAAGCTAAAGAATGGGAAGCGGTTGCTTAATATGTGCATAAAGTTTTAATGTTGAATTTAAACATCTGGAAATGGATAGAGGTGACAGTAGCATGTTACTGTGAGAATAATTAATAGTGCTGAATGGCGTGTGAATGTGGTAGAAAGGGGAAGTTTAGAATCATGTATGACACCAGAAGAAAAGTTGAAGGTTAAACCATGGAAATGCATAACACAGTAAATCTTGTGGTGGACTATGACTGTGATTAAATGTACAAATATAAAAATATATTTAAAAGTTCTTTCATGAACTAGAACAAATGCATGGCATTACTACAAGGAGTTAATAATAGAGGGGTATATGGGAAAAAATGTACCTACTGCTAACTATGGACTAGAGTTAACAGTAATATTTTAATATTCTTTCATCAACAGTAGCAAATGTACCACACCCATACTACGGGTCAACAATAGGGGGGGATAAAGGGTATAGGAAGATTTGGGTTTTCTTTTTCTTTTTATTTCTTTTCTGGAATAATGCAAATGTTCTAAAATTGATCTTGGGGATGTATTATATACTTTGAATGGTTTGTATAGTGTGTGAATATATCTCAATAAAATTGCAAAAAATAATTAAGACTGAAAGGATATATATCAACATGCTGAACAGTGGTTATCTCTGAATTAAGGATGACTTCTTATTTTTTCTTAATGCTTTCAGTATTTTTTATAAGAAGCTTGTGACACATTTCTATTTATATGATGTTTAAACACGATGCTAGGGTTAGCCAGAGAACTCTAAGGGCTGAATTCACAATTAAAGCAGAAATCTTAACTCAGAAGTGAGATGAGTGAGCACAAACTGCGCAACATAGAGGCCTAAGGATCAAATCTGGGAATGCTCAATCTGACCTCAGTTCCAAGGGGAGACCAAGGCAAGGAGGTCAGGAGCCAGGTAGATGAAAGCAAACCATGATGTCTGTAAAAGAGTACACTATAGAATGATAAACTAATTGTGGTATATCCATACAATGGAATAAGATTGAGCAATGAAAAGAAAGGAAAGAGCTACTGATACATGCTTTAGTATAGATGAATCCTTTAAACATTAACTTTCTGTTAGATTAGTGGTTGAAAGCAGATTAGTGGTTGCCTGGGGCTAAGTATGAAATGGGGACAGACTGTAAGCAAGCATGGGATATTTTTTTGAGTGACAGAAATGTTCAAAAACTAGATTGTGCTGGTGGCTGCACAACTCCATAAATTGCCACAAATCATTGAATTGTACTTTTAAAATGGAAGCATTTTATGCTATGTAAATTACACCTCAACAAAGCTATAAAAAACCAAAAGAGTACATTCTTGTTAAATTTTGCAATCACTTTTAGGACAAATATCACATCTGACTTGATCTCTCAACAAAAAATAAGAGTTGTAAAAACAGTAGGTGACCTATCCACAAATTTAATGAAAAGTCTATTTATATAAGGTATTCCACAGATCACTTATCTTCTTACAATGGCCTGAAATTACTGACTCTTGGCTCATTTAAGCTAATATTATTGGCAGGAAACAACTGCGAAGCTCATCATCTTCAAAAGAGCCATAAGGCATTCAGCTTGCAACATTTTCCATCAATCACGCCTTGGTGTCATCTCAGCATGCCAGAGTTAAAGGACCATCAAATTTCAACCTGAAATGAGTTCAGCTGTTCCTACTCTCTTCCCATGATTATTCTGATATCATTTAAATCAGTGATTCTCAGGGTGTTGCATGTATGATGGTAAAGAGGGGTGGTATGTATGCATGTGAATCACCAGGCAGGCCTTTTCAACGTGTACAAGGAGTGATAAAGGGCAGAACGTACCTCTCCTCAGTTAGGGTAATAGTAGAAGCGGTCATCTCATACGTACCAGGGCAGAAAAAAAGATTAAGAATCATCGATTTTAATGAAGCTTGGTATTCACTGTAAGAGTAGAGATATTTTATGGCCCTTATTAATTACTTTTAGGAGGATATTCAAATTATTGAACAGAATCAGGCATTTTCATTATATCTAAAGAGAAATGCTAAATACTTCTGTTGTCATTTGTATTTTAATAAGGTATAACAACAGTGCATGTAGGAAAAAAGTCCAGATAAGCGCAATCAAATCAAATGAAGCTGCAGCTCAATCAAACTGATGATGCTGACTCTATTCAGCTTGCCACACATGCATTTCGAACATAAATTTAATGAAATACGTGTTTTTATACTTATGAAAATTACCCTAAAGGAATTTTTCTCTAGTTTTAAAATGTACACTTCTTTCAACATGCCGTATTGTAAAGAAGTTAAAGTGTAAAAGATCAAAAGAAGAAAATACTAAAGTAGCTCTGTCAGCCCAGCACAGCTTTCTGGCCTGAGCAGGATATTTTTCATACAGCTGTTACAAGAACACCTGGGGTTCCAGGGTCTCAAGAGAACCAGTGAACTTACACTTTTACAGTTTCAGGTGACTCTACTCATTTCAGTGTTTCCCTTTAAGAGTTTTAATTTAATTTTGGTAAAATCTGCTCAGAAGATGCATTTTAAACATACAGTACTATACTCCTAAAAAGATATACTGTCTCACATCCTAGTAATGCAATTTTTCTTTCTTAAGAAACTGTTATTTATTTATTAACCTGTAATTGATAGCTGAAGAATCTCCTAAAACTATTTTGAAAAACACTGCAATCACCACAAGGACACTATAAATATTACAGAGATATGTTCAGCTACATTCATGAGGTTAGGTAGCTCTCAAATCCTCTCTAAAATTCTAGGATAGACTGTCACCATTTCAGGATTCATAAAGCAATAAAACAGCCAGGACAAAGAGCAATATTCTAGTACTATGTATAAGAATCATGGAATGGCTGAAGTTATTAACTATGTTACTATTACAAAGGAGTTTAAAAATAAAATTCATCACAAAGGGAAACCACTACAGGAGCACAATTCAAATAAACCTGGTTCCCATTAATATTAACACATCACAAGACACATCTTCGCTTTTCAAATATACTTCTATACAGGAATAATTAAAAATCCAAAACTTAAAAGCAACATTCTCACAAACAGAAGGCAGAAAAAATGTATAATAATGAAGTGTTAAAATGTGAAATATATTATTTGGTGTTTAAGCTTTTAATCCTGATGTATCCTGCCCCCTACCCCCTCAATTATCCCAGCCTTAATAGATTAGAGGCTTGTGAAGATGCAGGAACCATTCCTGCTATACAGGACACAAAGAGAAGAATTTAGAATTCTCACTTACCAAGAAGAGTAGCAGCAACAAAAACCTCACATTACAGCATCAATCAGGGGCAACTCCATATTGAAAGCCCAATTGACTAATTCGAATTTCTATTAGTTTCTCCACCCTACTCCCTGGTTTCCTCTCCCCAAACATTTCCCTTTCTTAAAGTGGGCATCTTTCGGATGATACAATACGAAACAAAGAAGAAAAACAGAGCAAGAAGACATTTCAGCAGGAATGACTAGGAGAGTATGTGAGAAATTCAGGTAGGGTAGTCCAAAGCCCTCAGCCTAACAGAACTGAGCTCCATGGGCCCCTATTATATCTGCTTTCTAGGAGTCTCTCTGAGCAAGCACTCCATTTAACCCACAGGAATTAGACCCCTGAAAATGAAGCATTGGAAATGAGATAAACTAAGGTTTAACATAAATTATTAACTGGTTATGCCTTCAACATCTTCCCATCCCCTTTTGATTTTTAATATTATATAGGTGGGGATATGTATTAGTTAGGGTTCTCCTTGGAAACAGAATCAATGAGAGATGTCTCTTATTATCAAATTGTAAAAGTGACTCACGCAACTGCGGGAGCGCACGAGTCCAAATTCTGCAGAGCCGTCAACAAGCTGTCAACTCCAAGGAAGACGTCCGACGAACTCCTCGGGAAACGAACCGACAACTTTGACGAACTCCTCAGGAAACGAACCGGCAACTTTGAAGAACTCCTCAGGAAACGAACCGACAACTTTGACGAACTCCTCAGGAAACGAACTGGCAACTTCGACGAGCTCCCCAGGAAAAGCTTCACTGAGCAGCTGAAGAAGAAGTGAAGGTTCTCTAACCGTCCGGCTTATAAGCCTCCAACTGATCACCCGGACCAAATCCAGCCAATTGCATTCTCTCACTGTGGAAGCACACCCCTTGATGAGTCATCAGTCAGCTGCAGTCAATTGACTGATGATCCGACAAACCAACCAGCCTCAAATAGCCTCACAGGAATCGTCAGGCCAGTGCCCGCTTGACCAGACAGCTAGGCCACCTAACCAAGTTGACACATGAACCCAACCATCACAGTCCACCCCTTGTCAACTTGGCAGTCATACACATCACCTAAAATCATATCTTCAAAATGAACGTTACAGCTTATGCCATATGATAAGGGGATAAGACAGAGAAGAAAGCAAAAATATTTTCTTCACAGACAAATACAAACATAATCATCACAAAACGAGGAGGAAATATTCATATCATCATAGTCCTCGTTTCTGTAACTGGTCACATGGCCGTAGTTCATATTTATCATGACCTTCTTCCACTACCCATTCCATGTTCCCTTTACCCTCAGCAAGCACTTCAGCTGGCCGTGGTTCTTTGCCTGGTGGGGTGACCCAAACCTTCATTCCTGAAGTTTCTTGGCCATTGGTAGTCCTGCCTGGATTGGGTTGTTGCAGTTTTCCATTGACTTGAATCACGGGGCATGGTAGTACTAAGAGACGCCCTAGGGGATCTCCTGTATTCCAGGAAAACTCTTCTTTACTTCCATTGTGTAGTTGCAGTGCTATTTCCCCTTGATAGTCAGGATCAATCACCCCAGCCAGTATAGTAATCCCCTTACTTGCCTGTTGATTCAGAGGCATAAGAAGCCCAAAGTGGCCAGGTGGCAGCCTTAACTTCCAGTTCAATGGGATTATTGTTGTGTTTCCTGGTGGAAGCACTCCTCCTTTTGGAACCAAGACTTGTAGACCAGCAGAGCTTAAACTTGCAGGGACAGGAAGCAAAAATTTCCCTAGTGGATCACTAGGAGTGATAGTGAGTGGTGCTACTCCTGTTTCCACCCCTTGATTCCTGGACCCATGAATCCTGGCTATGGGAGAAACAGCACCATAGAGTGGACGCTGATTCAGAGCATACACAGCCTCCTGGAGAACACTGCCCCAGCCCTGCAAGGTATTGCCACCTAGTTGGCACCGTAATTGAGTCTTCAATAGGCCATTCCACCGTTCTATCAACCCAGCTGCTTCTGGATGATGGGGAACATGGTAAGACCACAGAATTCCATGAGCATGTGCCCATCCCCTCACTTCATTTGCTGTGAAGTGGGTTCCTTGGTCCGAAGCAATGCTATGTGGAATACCATGACGGTGGATGAGGCATTCTGTAAGTCCATGTGTTGTAGTTTTGGCAGAAGCATGTCATGCAGGGAAGGCAAACCCATATCCGGAGTATGTGTCTATTCCAGTAAGAACAAATCGCTGCCCTTTCCATGATGGAAGTGGTCTGATGTAATCAACCTGCCACCAGGTAGCAGGCTGATCACCCCGAGGAATGGTGCCATATCGGGGACTGAGTGTGGGTCTCTGCTGCTGGCAAATTGGACACTCAGCAGTGGCTGTGGCCAGGTCAGCCTTGGTGAGTGGAAGTCCATGTTGCTGAGCCCATGCATAACCTCCATCCCTACCACCATGACCACTTTGTTCATGAGCCCATTGGGCAATGACAGGAGTTGCTGGGGAAAGAGGCTGACTGGTATCCACCAAACGGGTCATTTTATCCACTTGGTTATTAAAACCTTCTTCTGCTGAAGTCACCCTCTGGTGAGCATTCACATGGGACACAAATATCTTCATGTTGTTTGCTCACTCAGAAAGGTCTATCCACATACCCCTTCCCCAGACTTCTTTGTCACTAATCTTCCAATCATGTTCCTTCCAAGTCCCTGACCATCCAGCCAAACCATTAGCAACAGCCCAGGAATCAGTATACAGACGCATCTCTGGCCAGTTCTCCTTCCAAGCAAAGTGAACAACCAGGTGCACTGCTCGAAGTTCTGCCCACTGGGAGGATTTCCCCTCACCACTGTCCTTCAGGGATATCCCAGAAAGGGGCTGCAGTGCTGCAGCTGTCCACTTTCAGGTGGTACCTGCATATCGTGCAGAACCATCTGTAAACCAGGCCTGAGTCTTCTCTTCCTCAGTCAACTGACTGTAAGGAACTCCCCAAGATGCCATAGCTGTGGGCTGGGCAAGAGAAGGTAAGGTGGAAGGAGTGGGGGCCATGGGCATTTGGGCCACTTCCTCATGTAACTTACTTGTACCTTCAGGACCTGCTCGAGCTCTATCTCGTATATACCATTTCCATTTTATGATGGAGTGCTGCTGTGCACACCCAACTTTATGGCTTGGTGGATCAGATAACACCCAGCTCATGATAGGTAACTCAGGTCTCATGGTAACTTGGTGGCCCTTGGTTAAGCGTTCTGTCTCTACTAAGGCCCAGTAGCAGGCCAACAGTTGTTTCTCAAATGGAGAGTAGTTATCTGCAGAAGATGGTAAAGCTTTACTCCAAAATCCTAAGGGCCTGCGTTGTGATTCTCCTATAGGAGCCTGCCAAAGGCTCCAAACAGCATCTCTATTTGCCACTGACACTTCCAGCACCATTGGATCAGCTGGATCATATGGTCCAAGCGGCAGAGCAGCTTGCACAGCAGCCTGGACCTGTTGCAGAGCCTCATCTTGCTCCGGTCCCCACACAAAACTAGAAGCTTTTCTAGTCACTCGGTAAATGGGCCGGAGTAGCACACCTAAATGAGGAATATGTTGTCTCCAAAACCCAAAGAGGCCAACTAAACGTTGTGCCTCTTTTTTGGTTGTAGGAGGGGCCAGATGCAGCAGCTTATCCTTCACCTTAGAAGGAATATCTCGACAGGCCCCACACCACTGAACACCTAGAAATTTTACTGAGGTGGAAGGGCCTTGTATTTTTGTTGGATTTATCTCCCATCCTCTGCCACGCAAATACCTTACCAACAAATCTAGAGTAGTTGCTACTTCTTGCTCACTAGGTCCAATCAACATGATATCATCAATATAATGGACCAGTGTGATGTCTTGTGGGAGGGAGAAATGATCAAGATCCCTGCGGACAATATTATGACATAGGGCTGGAGAGTTGATATAACCCTGAGGTAGCACGGTGAATGTAAACTGCTGGCCTTGCCAGCTAAATGCAAACTGTTTCTGGTGGTCCTTGCTGACAGCAATTGAGAAAAAAGCATTTGCCAGATCAATAGCTGCATACCAGGTACCAGGGGATGTGCTGATTTGCTCAAGCAATGATACCACATCTGGGACAGCAGCTGCAATTGGAGTCACCACCTGGTTAAGCTTACGATAATCCACAGTCATCCTCCAAGACCCATCTGTTTTCTGCACAGGCCAAATAGGAGAGTTGAATGGGGATGTGGTGGGAATCACCACCCCTGCATCCTTCAAGTCCTTAAGAGTGGCATTAATCTCTGCAATCCCTCCAGGAATCCAGTATTGCTTCTGGTTCACTACTTTGCTAGGCAGAGGCAGCTCTAGTGGCTTCCACTTGGCCTTTCCCACCATAACAGCCCTCACTCCAGGAGTCAGGGAACCAATGTGAGGATTCTGCCAGTTGCTGAGTATGTCTATTCCAATTATGCATTCCGGCACTGGGGAAATAACCACAAAATGGGTCCGGGGACCCACTGGACCCACTGTGAGACGGACCTGGGCTAAAACTCCATCAATCATCTGACTCCATAAGCCCCAACTCTGACTGGTGGACCAGAGTGACGTTTCGGGTCTCCGGGAATTAATGTCACTTCTGATCCAGTGTCTAATAATCCACGAAATATCTGATCATTTCCTTTTCCCCAATGCACAGTCACCCCGGTAAAAGGCCGTAGGTCCCCCTGGGGAAGGCTGGGAGGAAGATTAACAGTGTAAATTTTTGGCAGTGTGACAGGGTCCTTCCCCAAGGGTACCCGGCCTTCCCTTCATTCAAGAGGCTCTGGATCTGTAAACTGTCTCAAGTCTGGGAATTGATTAAGGGGCCGTGACTCTCTGTTTTTGTAATTCAAGGGAGATTTTTGTTCACGTGGCCTAGAATTCTTCTGCTTATATAGTTCAAACAAGAATTTAGTTGATTGCCCATCTATTTTACTACTTGGTACTCCATGATCCACTAGCCAACGCCATAAGTCTCTGCGAGTCATATTATTTTGATTGCTGCTTTGAGCCTGTTTTCCATTATGGTAGCCCTGTCCACCTTGTCTGTGGCGTTAACTGCAGCCACTTGGCTTCTGCTGACTCGGGACCCGATTATCCCCATTGTGTTTAAGGATTCCAGTTCAGTGACAGCAGTTCCTACAGTAATATCTGACCTACAGAGAAGGGCGACTACAGAGCTCTTCAGGGATGATGGAGCTAGTTTCACAAATTTATTCCTTACAGTCCTGGTAAAAGGTGTGTCCTCTGGACATTCCAGGGCTGTGTGAGCAGGTTTTCCATGATAAATCCACTCTAACATTCCAATCTCTCTAAGCCTTTGAAACCCCTCCTCCACATTATACCAGGGCAGTTCTGGCATTTCAACTTCTGGTAATGCCGGCCACCTTTTGATCCATGTTTCAGCCAGCCACCCAAACAAACTGTTAACACCCTTTCTAACCCCTCGAGCTACAACATTGAATGCAGAATCTCTGCTTAGTGGGCCCATATCAGTAAATTCAGCCTGATCCAACCTTATATTCCTTCCACCATTATCCCACACTCTCAATATCCATTCCCACACATATTCCCCTGGTTTCTGTCTGTATAAGTTGGAAAACTCATACAGTTCTTTTGGAGTATAGCGTACTTCCTCATGGGTCACACTTTGTACCTCACCCTTTGGGGCTTGTTGGGACTTGAGCCTAGTTATAGGTCTTGAAGCAAAAACTGGTGGTGGGGGTGGGTCATGAAAAGAGTTAGAATTATCTCTCAAGCCATTCACCTCAGGGCACTCTGTTGCATTTTCATCTCTTAAAACAGGATTAGTCTCTCCAGACAAAAGAGTGAGGGCTGCTTCCTCAGGGGAGGTGATTACAAGATTAGCAGGCATTGAAGGGTCAATCTCCTTAGGTGGGAGTTGCGTGGCAGGCTCCTTAGGGCAGACTGGAGGCAGAGAAGCTGTTTCCCCAGGACAGCCCTCTACAGGTAAATCTAACAATGACCCAGCAGAATCCAGGGTTCCAATGTCCTCACTGTCATTATTATCAATCCATATGTCTCCATCCCAAGTTTCTGGGTCCCATTCTTTTCCAATCAATGCCTTTACTTTAACAGCAGACACCCTGAGAGGTTGAGATTTTAGTTTACGCTATAAATGTGCTACTCGCACAATAAGAGACTGCGTCTGATTTTCAGAAACCTCCAGTCTGCGGGCACAGGAAATAAGATTTTCTTTCAGGGCACAGATGGAACTCTTTACATCTGTCATACGGCATTCAAGTTTTGAATTTGAAGCCTTTAGCTCATCCCTTTCTCTTACAACTGTATCCAAAGTATCTAAGAGCAGCCAGCCAACATCATTATACTTCTTAATACTGCAAAACTCTATGAAAGTGTCAAAAACGCTGTCACCCAGAGCCTCGCTTCGTACTAGAGCACAATTAGGAGAATCAAATGGTGCTATTTTGCGTATTTCCTTTGCCAACTCCTGCCATGGACTTTTAGTACCCTCTTGATTATTGGAAATAGAGTCATTAGTGCCTCTGAATCTAATCAGAGTAGAAAACAAGTTGTAAAAGCCCATTTTAAGATTCCGTTTCTCAAGAACCACTCTTGGTACCAAGTTGTATTAGTTAGGGTTCTCCGTGGAAACAGAATCAATGAGAGATGTCTCTTATTATCAAATTGTAAAAGTGACTCACGCAACTGTGGGAGCGCACGAGTCCAAATTCTGCAGAGCCGTCAACAAGCTGTCAACTCCAAGGAAGACGTCCGACGAACTCCTCGGGAAACGAACCGACAACTTTGACGAACTCCTCAGGAAACGAACCGGCAACTTTGAAGAACTCCTCAGGAAACGAACCGACAACTTTGACGAACTCCTCAGGAAACGAACTGGCAACTTCGACGAGCTCCCCAGGAAAAGCTTCACTGAGCAGCTGAAGAAGAAGTGAAGGTTCTCTAACCGTCCGGCTTATAAGCCTCCAACTGATCACCCGGACCAAATCCAGCCAATTGCATTCTCTCACTGTGGAAGCACACCCCTTGATGAGTCATCAGTCAGCTGTAGTCAATTGACTGATGATCCGACAAACCAACCAGCCTCAAATAGCCTCACAGGAATCGTCAGGCCAGTGCCCGCTTGACCAGACAGCTAGGCCACCTAACCAAGTTGACACATGAACCCAACCATCACAGGATATAATGATTACACCTGGACAACAGGCATAGACTGGGACAAACATCATCAGGAAATATGTTACCAACATATAAACAAGGACATATGTTACCAAATATATAGGGCAGCTCCCATTATTTAAAAACAAAACAAAACAAAAAACCAACTATTATCACAACATATTTCTATAGCATACTTTATTTACCCCATATAATGCGAATGATTATATAATATTTTAATAAGTATACATAAATCAATTATAGACAGGGCAATGGAGTTAACATACATTTCTCATGGCTAGTAGCTAGTACTGCAGACTGGGGGTTATCAAAGCATTTTTAGCAGAGTGCTAAGGCACCATTCTGTTTCCCCTGGTTTGAATGATGTTCACTAATATATTTGTTTTATGCCTTGTTAGCCTATCATTTTACTATTATTTTGTGCTGTGATGAGCAATTTATTCCTACGGTGGCTGTGTAAAGGCATGCAAGGAGTAGGGCTGTAGATATCACACAAGTGCCAAGAAATATGTCATGCTGAATGTTAAATGTAAGTTTTGCAATGGCTCAAAGCATCTGTTAAAAACCGTCAAAGAAAGAGGGTAAAGCTGGCAATTTAGGTTTGGTGCAAAGTCCTATGGCATTGTGAAGAGCACTTTCAACCTCACACAGCCTGGGAGGACTGATCTTGAAAGAGGCAAGAAAAAACTGTGGCTAGAGGCACATAATGACTTCAATGAATCAAAAAAGAATTGAAAACTGATTGCCAAGGTATGATGCCAGGAACATATAAAGGCAATGCTGTAATGACCCTGACAGTGCTGATTCAGTTAGTGCTTCCATTTCCAGCCATACATCCCACTTGCCTTCTCACTCTGTGGAATAAATTTGTATTAAAAAGGCAATCAAGATTCCTAAATTCTTGGCAATGATCACATACAGAAGTAACATTCACTATACTAAAGATCAAGTAGAAGCAAAGATTATGCCTCCTCAATCACATGCCAGTAGAATACACACTGTAACTTTGTATTTGAGGTCCTCCAAGTTAAGGTTCCCAAAACACTACTTTCCAGAAATTTCTCTATCCAAAACCCATGGTTTCTGAAACCCAAGTTATTTATCACATTCTATCTATGTATGCATATGGCCTTCTCATCTCTTTAGCTTTCCTTGTGTCCAGTCCCTCTGCCTGAAATACCCTCGCCAAACCACTAAGTCCCCTATCTGAAATTATACCCTTCATTCAAGGCTGTGTAATCATCACCATAATCAAGATATAAAATATTTCTATTACTCCCAAATTTCTGATGTGCCCTTTTGCAATCAATCCTATTTTAATCCTCAAGAAATGCCTGTTCAGTTTTCTGTAACTATAAATTAGCTTTGTTCTAAAATTGTTTTCCAAATGAGATAATCTTATATTATATGAACTTTTTTTACCTGGTTTCTTTCGCTGAGTATATAGTTTTTGACATACATGTAGATGAGTTCATAAATTGTTCATTTCTTTTTATTGGTAGGTAGCATTCCATTGTATAATACACCACAATTTAGGGTAAATACCTAGGAATAGGTCAACATTTAGATGTATAATTATTATAAGAATTCTCTTCTCTGTTTAGGTCTCACCCACAAAGGAGTCGGCTTCCTAGAAGCTCCATGTATGTGTTAGGGCTTGCCACCTCTACGTTTCAGGGTAAGCAGGATGGACTCCTGCCCCTGCCCCTTAGTCCAGGGGTGGAGGGAGGCTACAAATGTTAGACTGAAGGGTGGCTTTATTCTGAGGTGGAAGCACATACCATAACAGTGAGATTCTCCCCGGATACTTTTCCTGTCTCTTAGAGGTATTCTCTTGTTTTCCCCTGGTTGTAAAATGCCTGCAGCCCTTTCTGCAGAGGGATGAAAGGAGGAAGAGAGAGGCTGTGGAGAGCCTCCATTCAGTTAATTCCATCTGGCTCCCCCTTCTTCACTCCTGCCCTCCATGGTACTGTCTGATTGGCTTTGACATGCTACTGTCTGTCTGGTATTCTGCTTGTCATATCAGTTTTCCCTTTCCCTTTGGCAGTATCTGCTCATAGATTTTGGGCTCTGCTTTCTCTCTCTGATGCTGATGGTCCCACTTCCATTCTCTTCACTTCCATTGGGTTTGTTTATTTTACTGGAGTCTTGGGAAAGGGGAGACAAACGATTATCTTGGGTCTCCAGTCCTGACCTGGAAAGCAGTGCAGCAATCTAGTACTGGATCCTACCATGCAACTGAAACTTCCCTAGCCCAGCTCATCAATGGCCACTGGTGCTTAATCCAATGGACACTTTAACATCTTTTATTAATCTCTGTGTAAAAACTGATACTGTATGACCTCCCTCCTTCCTGAGATGTTCATTTGATTTCCACAATACTGCTCTCTTTTGGTCTTCCCCTGCCTTTCAATGGCCATTTCTTTCAGTCTCACTTCCACACTGCTTATCCTCTGTCTTAAATGTTAGTGGTTCCTAAGGTTCCATCTCAGATCTTCCTTTCTCACTCGACACGTTCTCCTTAAGTTTTGAGACCCAACACATTCTTCTAAACCTCAAACCTGCAGTGTTAGATGCCCCCTCCCCTGAGAAGCCTTCTCTTAACCTGCAAGGCTGAGGTAGGTGTCCCAAGGGCTCCCATAGCACCTAAGAGGCTACTGCAGAACTTGCAACACTGTACCATATTTCCTGCTCAAGTATCTGTCTCTTCCTCCAGCCTTAGACTCCCTGAGGGTCCAGGAGTGTGTCTTTCATCTCCAGCAACTTCCCTGGCATACAGATGGTGCTCAATAAATATCTGCTGGATTGAATTGAGGTCATGGATATGAAAAGATATTTTGTGTTTAATACATGTTATTACTGGTAATTACAATAAAAATTTGTACTTTGAAGGAAAAATAGGCCATGTAAAGATAAGCCTCAAGCTATCTACAGAAAATATGAAATTCTTAATTAGCACAATATAAACTAATGATGCTGTGTACAAATTAATGATGTACATTTCATATGAACATTATATCCTCTTCATTCCATGCCACCTCTTGAAGGCCAAAACCAAAATAGATTCTCCCATCAAAAAAGTCTCACACACTAAAAGGTTGTATTTTCTCAGACTATATTCCAAAAAAATAAAATTCTGACCTATGCCTAAAATGAAAATAAATTAATCAAATTATGGCAAGAGTAAGGAGAAATATGTCAACTCTAAGAAATGCTAAGTTCTACTTTATAAAAAATAGAACTACAGACTAACAGCAACAAAAATAATAGCTGACATTTATTGGATGTTTTTCAGATGTCAGGCCCCATGCTAAATACTTAACATGGATTAATTCATTCAAAACAACTGCAAGAGAAAGGGGGACTTAGAGTGATTAAGTCACTTGCCCGTGATCTCACAGCTAAAAAGTGGGAGAACTGGGATTCAAACACAGGTGATCTAGTCTAAAGCCGACACCCTGACCCATATCTCCCTGGACACTTTTGCAATGGGAGGGCTGGTAAGAAGATGTCAAAACTTTCTCTGAGCCTTCAAACTTAAGAGACTAAAGAAAATAAAAGCTATCATCTACAGACTACCTTTTGTGTATCTAGAAGGTAGGAGATTCAAACTAGATCCCAAGTCTCAAGGAACTCGTGGTGTCTTGGGGAGGAAGATTACGCATAAATAACAAGGCAGTACAAGCTATGCGCTGCCTAAGACATATGACAACAGGAGCATGTCTAACTCAAAAAGCCTCACCCAATCTAATACCATTCATGGCAACAGAAAGTGCTGAACAAATATTGACCAAACGAAATTAATACTGGTCTATAAAAATGCATCCTGTCTCAGAATATATTTGAAAAACTCTACCTGCTTTCTCCTCCTCAAAGAAAAGAAACTTAACAGATTATGACATTCACATCACAATTGTGCTGGTATGAATATACTATGTCCCCCAGAAAAAGCCATATTCTTTGATGCAACCTTGTGGGGCAGACATATTAGTGGGGATTAAGTTGGAATGTTTGGATTAGGTTGTTTATATGGAAATAAGCCCCACCCAACTGTGGGTGATGACTCTAATTGGATAACTTCCATGGAAGCATTACCCCATCCATTCAGGGTGGGTCTAAATTAAATCACTGGAGCCATATAAATGAGCTGACAAACAGAAGGAACTAAGTGCAGCTGAGAGTGACATTTTGAAGAGGAGCTACAGCCAAGAGGGACACTGAAGAATGCACAGAAGACGAAAGAGTAGCTGCAGATGAAAGACATTTTGAAGATGGCTGTTGAAAGCAGACTCTTGCTCTGGAGAAGCTAAGAGAGGCAAATACTCCAAGTGCAACTAAGAGTGACATTTTTGAGGAACTGCAGCCTAGAGAGGAACATCCTGGGAGAAAGCCATTTTGAAACCAGAACTTTGGAGCAGACGCCAGCCACGTGCCTTCCCACCTAACGGGTTTTCTGGACACCATTGGCCATCCTCCAGTGAAGGTACCTGATTGCTGATGTGTTACCTTGGACACCTAGTGGCCTTAAGACTGTAACATTGCAACCAAATACACCCCTTTTATAAAAGCCAATCCATCTCTGGTGTTTTGCATTCTGGCAGCAGATGTCAAAACTTTCTCTGAGCCTTCAAACTTAAGAGACTAAAGAAAATAAAAGCAATCACCTATAGACTACCTTTTATGTATCTAGAAGGTAGGAGATTCAAACTAGATCCCAAGTCTCAAGGAACTCGTGGTGTCTTGGGGAGGAAGATTACGCATAAATAAGGCAGTACAAGCTACGCGCTGCCTAAGACATATGACAACAGGAGCATGTCTAACTCAAAAAGCCTCGCCCAATCTAATACCATTCATGGCAACAGAAAGTGCTGAATAAATATTGACCAAATGAAATAATACTGGTCTATAAAAATGCATCCTGTCTCAGAACATATTTGAAAAACTCTACCTGCTTTCTCCTCCTCAAAGAAAAGAAACTTAACAGATTATGACATTCGCATCACAATAAAGAGGAAACCAACTGTTTTCAGATCACACTTTGAAATAACAATTTTACAGGTATCACAGTTAAAATGTTCCACGTTAAAGATTCTAAGAGGTAGATAATGATAATGAGTACATGAAATTTAAGCCACCACATAAATTTCACATTGCAACTTCATTAATCTCACCTTTTTAGACAGCAACAGTGAAACAGAGACCGAGAGATTGAGAAGAGAACACATAAGGACACTGGAGTGAGCTACTCTGAAACCCCAGATTCAAGCATTCCTCTTGGACCCACCTTCCCAGTCTCCTCTGGTTCTCTATAGACTTAACATCCATCCTCCTCTCCACATCATCCCAAGAAAACATTCGCTAATGTGTTAATGCCAAGAAGAATCGGAGAGATGTGTCTCACTTTCAGACTACTGGATAACTGCTTACCTCAAAATCAGACTGGCACCTTCTATACCAAGTTACTTTATTTCACTGCTTTCTTAGGAACTTCCGTGTAAGTATATACTATACCTTGTTCCAATATCAAGCCAGCTGCCATAATCCTTGACCAAGAAGAAAAAATGCTGTAAAAAAAAAAACAAACATTAAAAACAAAGTTATTTTAAGATTATGTATTTCAGATTTCTGATCCTTTAAAACCACTATCTGCCTGGACTCAGTAAGAATATGTGCTTTACCGAAATTTCTGCCTGACTAAAATGAGCAATGGTCTAAAAGTCAGAAATAGCATTACCATTCAATCAAACAAACGCAAAAGTTAAATTTGTGAATAACCAGAAATAAAGAAGAGTCAGCTAACTTTAACAAAAGACACTAAACAATACCAAAGAATCAGTGAAAAAGAATCTGTATCATCCATTCAACAAATATTTACTGACTGTGTAACATATGCTAATACTGTGTTAGTTCCTGAAGAGAAACCCGCTTTCATGAGGCATATAGTCTAGTGAATGATTCATTCAAATTATCAGGCAATTATATACGTGGTGTGATGAGGGTTATTAATGGAAAACACAGGAAATTATGGAAGCACAGAGGAAGGGGGGTATGTACTTCTGTTTTATTAGGGAAGGCTGCTCATGGGAAGTGGCCCCTAAACTGAGATTTAAATGAAAAGCAGGAATCAAGTGAAAGGGGAGGCTAGGGAGATAGAAGGAGAAACATCTTTCTGACAGAGGGAGTAGCCTGTATAAATACTTAGTCCAGACAGACTTGATAGGTTCCAGGTGAGGCTGCTGTAGGCAATGCAGGGAGGGAAGAGTTGAGACATGAGGCCAGCCAAGTAAACAGAAGCCAGAGCATAAGTAGCTTTGTAAGTTAAATTAAGCAATCTAACTCTTTATATAAAATTAACCACTGAAGATTTTAATTCTCTTCTATCACTATGTCTCACCTATTTGCCATTTAGTGAGGAACACTCATAGCTGATATGCTCTAACATTAAGTATGGTCAATTTCAGAAATACAAAAATATATTAGATATACATTACAATACAACACAAAAATGCTCACATCTAAATCAAGTGACTGGGATCTAATTTGAGAAATCACCCTAATCAGTGTCTCTAATCACTTCTAGCATAGGATGCTATGCGACCCAAAGAAAGGTCTGGGCTTTTGCCCTGAAGTATGGGGGTGCAATCCCTAGGCCCTTGAAATATCATGCCTGATAGGAGTGTTTTTGCCTGGGACCCTGGCTACGGGACAGTCTAACAAAGTTATTTATGATGGGGCCTGGGGCCATGTGGTATCAGCTCTACCGCTGGAGGAGCTGGAGACTAAAGGTCAGTATGTGATTGAGCCCCAGTAAAACCTCTGGACACCAAAGTTCAGGTGAGCTTCCCTGGCTGGCAAAACTGTGTGTGTACTATCACACACAGATACAGAGACAGCAGTGCTGTCCTGATGCCAGAGGGAAAGGGCAATTGGAAGTTGCACATTTGGTACCCTCGTAGACACTGCCCTCTGTGCTTCTTCCTTTGGCTGTATCTTTTAGCTGTAATAAACTGTAACCATAAATATAACAACTTTCAGTGAGTTTTGTAAGTCCTTCTAGTGAATTATCATCAAACCTGAGGGTGGTTTTGGGAAACCCTCGAAAATGCATATGTAAAATAGGTTCCTTCTTTTGATAATGCACTGCATACAAGAGGCCTACCTACATGCTTCTCACTCAGAACCCATTTATTATAGCTAGTATCTTGATAGCATCTTCCCATTTGAAAAGCTGTACTTCTTTTCTTCCTTCCTTTCCTTCCTCCTTTCTTTTTCTTTCTCCCTCTCTCCCTTCCTTCTTTCCTTTTTGTTTTTTAATCTGAAAGAAGAGTTAATAATCAGCACTTCAAGTTAGAAAATGAATGTATTACCTAAATGTAATTTTTTCTACTGATTTCCAATGGAAGCTTCATTTTAGATATAATGCAACATGGAATATGGGTATAAAATCACAAATTACAGTAAATTAAGTAATAAGACTTTTGAGATGTTAAGAAGAACATCTATTGTATAAGTGACATAAAAGGGAAGTATTTTATGTGTAAATTATGACAACACATAACTCAATAATTAAAGATTTCATGTATAGAAATGCATTCATATTTCTCTTGATTAAATTAACCAAGCACTTAGTTTAATTTATTATGTTATATATTTAATTTAGCACTTAGTTATAGTAAATATCAAATAATGCCTTACCAGAGCCATTATATCCGATATGACGAGAACAATGAGAAAAAGGCTGAAAACAAAATAAAATAAAAATTAGACATAATACAACAGGCACATTATTCAAGCACGTTAAAATCCAAGTGAGAGGGAGGCGGGGCAAGATGGCAGAGTGGTGAGGAGCAGAATTTCGTCTCTCCCCTAGAGCAGCTGGCAGTTACCCAAGAACTATATGAAACAGCGTTTTCGGGGTCTCCAGTAACCAGTCACACATTGGACTCAAGTTTGGAATTGGAGGAAAAGCTGAGATCACAGCGAACATTGTAAGTTCCCCGGACCAGGGGTCTGGCGCCCCTCCCCACCCAGACCTCACAGACTGTCTTGCTGCCGGCTTCCTGAAAGGGGTGGGGGGGGGGAAGAACCAAAAAACAGCAATCTGCTGAGGGCAAGAAGGGAGGCTCAACCCAGCCTCAACTGCAGAATTAATTAACAAATTAATTAACTAACTTTGGGAGCTGGGGTGCTAAAGAAGGGCTGGGCTCCAAGAAGTGGGGGCACGTAAAAGCGGGCACCCATTCCCAGACTCCAAAAAAGCCATTTTTTTTTCCCTTACATTTTGTCCCTTCTGGCTTCTCACTGATCCCTTATCTCTTTGCATTTCAATAGCCCCTGGCAGGGGTGGAACTGAAGTGGTTGGAGAGTAATTATCAGACAATAGCCCAAAGCGTATCTTTAAATGCTCTATTCTGACACTGACAAAACTTCCAGGCTGGGGAAAGACATTTAAAAGAGACTCTTTTTTTTTTTCCCTTTTTTCTTTTTCTTGATTTCTTTTCTACTTTTTTTTTTTTTTTTTTTATCTAAAAGTAATATATGTGGTTATTTTCTATCGGAAAGCCCAGGTTGAGGGACTAGGCTGGGCTTGAGGGGAGACAAGAGTACCCACAGTGTCTTTGAATTCCGTATTCACTACTGAAGGCCTCCAGCCCCATCTTTAATTGGTAACTCAGGCTGACCAAGGAATCTACCTTGAGAGGCCCCAAAGAGGAGAGAGGAGAAGGGAATAGTGTCCCTGAGAGACAACTGGAGGTCTGAGGATTGGGAGAGTGGAGGGAGGCCCAGCTCAACTGGCAGTCCTCCTTCTGGGAATTCAGACCCCAGGGGCTGGAATTCAGATTCCAGCTTCAGTCAGCCACGCCCCTGACAGGCTCAGAGTCACCAGGAGAACTAAAGGCTCCATACCTCCTTACACTGGTGGGGGAGCTGCGGGCTGTCCAGCGCCACCTGCTGGACAGGAGAGGAAAAGCACCAATTCTAAAGGCCTCATAGGAGGGTCTCATTCTCAGGAAAACTCCATACCCTCCCAATGAGACCTGGGCCTCACTAGACTGGGAAAATCTGACTAGGGTCGACCATAACCAAGGAGACCCACTCACAAAAAGGTTACATAGAGGCAGAGCAAGAAACAGAAAAAACAAGAGGGGAAAAATTGTGATCAACTAAATAGAACCTAAGTTAGAGGTCTAGAATAAGTTGAACTGAATAACAGAGGCCAGAGAACAAAGCCAACCAACAAGAAAACCACTAGGTAAAAGACAGAAAACAAGCTCCAAAATAAACTAATCAAGAGAATCAGATGCCTAGACAACTTAAGATAACAAGCCATACCAGGAAACACGAAAACATGGACCAGCCAAAGGAACAAACTAATAGCTCAGCTGAGACACAGGAGTGGAGGCAACTAATGCTAAATAAATTTGATGAAATGAAGGAAGATATAGCAAAAGAGCTGAAGGATATAAAGAAGACACTGGCTGACCATAAAGAAGAATTCATAAACTTAAAAAAACAAATGGCAGAACTCATGGGAATGAAGGCCACAATGGAGGAGATGAAAAACACAATGGAGGGACACAACAGTAGATTTGAACAGGCAGAAGAAAGGATCAGTGAACTGGAAGACAGGTCATTCGAATTCATACACACAAAAGAACAGCTGGTGAAAAAAATGGAAAAATATGAGCAGGGTCTTAGGGAGCTGAGGGACAACATGAAACGCACAAATATACGTGTTATGGGTATCCCAGAAGGAGAAGAGAAGGGAAAAGGGGCAGAAAGAGTAATAGAAGATATATTCACTGAAAATTTCCCAACTCTTATAAAAGACAGAAAATTAGAGATTCAAGAAGTACAACGTACCCCAAATAGAATAGATCCCAATAGACCTACTCCAAGACACTTACTGGTCAGATTGTCCAATGTCAAAGACAAAGAGAGGATTCTGAAAGCAGCAAGAGAAAAGCAATCCATCACATACAAGGGAAAGTCAATAAGACTATGTACAGATTTCTCTGCAGAAACCATGGAGGCAAGAAGACAGTGGCATGATATATTTAAGATACTGAAAGAGAAAAACTGCCAACCAAGAATTCTATATCCAGCAAAACTTTCCTTCAAAAATGAGGGAGAGATTAAAACATTTTCAGACAAACAGACACTGACAGAGTTTGTGAATAAGAGACCAGCACTACAAGAAATACTAAAGGGAGTGCTACAGGCTGATAGGAAAAGACAGGAGAGAGAGAGTTGGAGAAGAGTGCAGAAATGAAGATTATCAGGAAAGGTAAAAAGAGAGGAAAAAATAAGATATGACATATAAATTCCAAAAAACAAAATGGTAGTAGAAAGTACTGCCCTTACAGTAATAACACTAAATGTAAATGGATTAAACTCCCCAATAAAAAGACACAGACTGGCAGAATGGATTAAAAAACAGGACCCATCTATATGCTGTCTACAAGAAACTCACTTTAGACACAAGGACAAACATAGACTGAAAGTGAAAGGTTGGAAAAAGATATTTCATGCAAACAACAACCAGAAAAAAGCGGGAGTAGCTATATTAATATCAGACAAGTTAGACTTCAAAAGTGAAACAATTAAAAGAGACAAAGAAGGACACTATATATTAATAAAAGGGTCAATTCATCAAGAAAACATAACAGTCATAAATATTTATGCACCAAACCAGAATGCCCCAAAATTCATGAGGCAAACACTGCGATCACTGAAAGGAGAAATAGATACCTCTACAATAATAGTTGGAGACTTCAATACACCACTCTCATCAATGGATAGAACATCTAGACAGAGGATCACTAAAGAAACAGAGATGTTGAATTGTATGATAAATGAACTAGACTTGACAGACATTTATAGAACACTACACCCAACAACAGCAGGATACACTTTTTTCTCAAGTGCTCATGGAACATTCTCTAGGATAGACCACATGTTGGGTCACAAAGCAAGTCTCAACAAATTTAAAAATATTGATATTATACAAAACACTTTCTCAGACCACAATGGAATGAAGTTGGAAATAAATAAAAGGCAGAAGGTCATAAAATTCACAAACATATGGAGGCTAAACAACACCCTCTTAGAAAACCAGTGGGTAAAGGAAGAAATTACAAGAGAAATTAGTAAATACCTCGAGGCAAATGACAATGAAAACACAACTTATCAAAACTTATGGGATGCAGCAAAGGCAGTGCTGAGAGGGAAATTTATTGCCCTAAATGCCTATATTAAAAGAGAAGAGAGAGCAAAAATTGAAGAGTTAACTGCTCACCTGGAGGAATTAGAGAAAGAACAGCAAACTAACCCCAAAGCAAGCAGAAGGGAAGAAATAACAAAGATTAGAGCAGAAATAAATGCAATTGAGAACAGGAAAACAATAGAGAGAATCAACAAAACCAGAAGTTGGTTCTTTGAGAAAATCAATAAAATCGATGGACCACTGGCTAGGCTAACAAAAAAAAAGAGAGAGCAGATGCAAATAAATGCAATCAGAAATGGTAAAGGAAATATAACTACCGACCCTGCAGAAATTAAGGAGATAATGAGAAGATAAGGAGATAATGAGAAGATACTATGAGCAACTATATGCTAATAAACTAGACAACTTAGATGAAATGGACAACTTCCTAGAAAAGCATAAACAACCAACATTAACTCAAGAAGAAATAGATGACCTCAACAAACCAATCACAAGTAAAGAGATTGAGTCAGTCATCAAAAAGCTCCCAAAAAGGAAAAGCCCAGGACCAGATGGTTTCACATGTGAATTCTACCAAGCATTCAAGAACGAATTAGTACCAATCCTGCTCAATCTCTTCAAAAAAATTGAAGAAGAGGGAAAGCTACCTAACTCTTTCTATGAAGCCAACATCACCCTAATACCAAAACCAGGCAAAGATACTACAAAAAAAGAAAATTATAGACCAATTTCTTTAATGAATATAGATGCAAAAATCCTCAACAAAATACTCGCAAATCGAATCCAGCAGCACATTAAAAGAATTATACACCACGACCAGGTGGGATTTATTCCAGGTATGCAAGGCTGGTTCAACACAAGAAAATCAATTAATGTAATACACCACATCAATAAATCAAAGCAGAAGAACCACATGATCATCTCGATTGATGCAGAAAAGGCATTTGACAAAATTCAACATCCTTTCCTGATGAAAACACTTCAAAGGATAGGAATAGAAGGGAACTTTTTCAACATGATAAAGGCAATATATGAAAAACCCACAGCTGACATCACACTCAATGGGGAGAGACTGAAAGCTTTTCCTCTAAGAACAGGAACAAGACAGGGATGCCCACTATCACCATTGCTATTCAACATTGTGCTGGAAGTTCTAGCTAGAGCAATTAGGCAAGAAAAAGAAATAAAAGGCATCCAAATTGGAGAGGAAGAAGTAAAACTTTCACTATTTGCAGATGACATGATTCTATATGTAGGAAATCCGGAAAAATCTACAGCAAAGCTACTACAACTAGTCAATGAATACAGCAAAGTAGCAGGCTACAAGATCAACACGCAAAAATCTGTAGTGTTCCTATACACAAGTAATGTGCAACAAGAGGAGGAAATCAAGAAAAAAATCCCATTTACAATAGCAACCAAAAGAATCAAGTATTTAGGAATAAACTTAACCAAGGACACAAAAGACCTTTACATCGAAAACTATAAGAAACTGCTAAAAGAAATTGAACAAGACCTGAAAAAATGGAAGAACATACCATGTTCATGGATTGGAAGACTAAATATAGTTAAGATGGCAATTTTATCTAAACTGATTTACAGATTCAATGCAATACCAATTCAAATCCCAACAACTTACTTTAAAGAAATAGAAAAACCAATAACTAAATTTATTTGGAAGGGTAAGGTGCCCCGAATAGCCAAAAATGTCTTGAGAAAGACGAATGAAGTGGGAGGTCTCACACTACCTGACTTTGAAGCATATTACAAAGCTACAGTGCTCAAAACAGCATGGTACTGGCATAAGGACAGATATACTGATCAATGGAATCAAATTGAGTGTTCAGAAGTAGACCCTCACATCTATGGACAACTGATCTTTGATAAGGCAGTGAAGCCAAAGCAACTGGGAAAGAGCAGCCTGTTCAATAAATGGTGTTTGGAGAACTGGATATCCATTTCCAAAAGAATGAAAGAGGATGTCCATCTCACACCTTATTCCAAAATTAACTCAAAGTGGATCAAAGACCTAAACATTAGCACCAAGACCATAAAACTCTTAGAAGAAAACGTAGGACAGTATCTTAGAGATCTTGTGAAAGGAGGTGGTTTCTTAGACCTCACACCCAAGGCACGAGCAACCAAAGAACAAATAGACAAATGGGATCTCCTCAAAATTAAACACTTTTGTACATCAAAGGACTTTGTCAGAAAAGTCAAAAGGCAACCTACACAATGGGAGATGATATTTGGAAACCACATATCAGATAAGGGTTTAATATCCCGAATATATAAAGCAATCCTGCATCTCAATAACAGAAAGACAAACAATCCAATTAAAAAATGGGCAAAAGACATGAACAGACATTTTTCTGAAGAGGAAATACAAATGGCTCAAAAGCATATGAAAAAATGCTCAACTTCACTGGCTATTAAGGAAATGCAAATCAAAACCACAATGAGATATCATCTCACACCTACCAGAATGGCCATTATCCAAAAAACAGAAAATGACAAGTGCTGGAGAGGATGTGGAGAAAGAGGCACACTTATTCATTGTTGGTGGGAATGTAGAATGGTGCAACCACTCTGGAAGACAGTATGGAGGTTCCTCAGGAAGCTAAATATAGATTTGCCATATGACCCAGCTATTCCATTGCTGGGTATATACTCAGAGGAACTGAAACTTAAGACACAGACAGACATTTGTAGACCAATGTTTATTGCAGCATTATTCACAATTGCCAAGAGATGGAAACAGCCCAAATGTCCATCAAAGGACGAGTGGATAAACAAACTGTGGTATATACACATGATGGAATATTATGCAGCTGTAAGACAGAACAAAGACATGGATCATGTAATAATGTGGCTGAACCTTGAGGACATTATGTTGAGTGAAGTTAGCCAGAAACAAAAGGACAGATTCTGTATGGTCTCACTAATATGAACAGATATTAATGAACAAACTTTGGGAGTTAAAAGCTGACAAACAGGCGACCAGGAGATAGAAAGAGGGCAGAGATCAGCCATTTGATGCTGAAGGACTACAGAATGTTTAGGATTGATCGCATAGATCCAGAAATAGATAGCATAATGCTGTGTGATGGTAGCACGGTATTGTAAGTACACTGAACAAAGATGTCTGTGAGTAAAGCTGAAAGAGGTGGGATAGGAGAATGTATGACACCAGAGGTAAAGATAGATGATAAAGACTGGGACTGTATAACGTGGCAAAAACTGGAGTGGCCAATGACTGTTACTAAATATACAAATATAAAAATGTTTTTGCATGTGGGAAAGCAAATGAATGTCAACCATGTAGAAATTTGAAAAAGGGATGGTATTCAGGAAAAAACATAATCAAAGCAAACTGGAGTCTATGGTCAACAGTAACAATGTAATATACCTCCATTAAATGTAACAAAGGCAATATGCCATTGCTAAATGTATATGAGAAAGGGATATAGGGGAGTAATATGGGATTCTTGGTAGTGGTGTTATTTGCTGTCCTTAGTAGTATTGTATTGTATGACATGTTATTTTTCTTTTTAACATTTTTTCTTATTGCTTAAAAAAAAAAAAAACAAAAAACAAAAAAACCAATTTTTCTTGTAGTAATCAATATGTTCAAATGCTGATTGTAGTGATAAATGTACAACTTTATGATGATACCATGAACAACTGATTGTACACTGTGGATAAATGTATGGTATGTGAATATAAGTCTATAAAATTGTAGGAAAATATATATATAGGAGTAAAAGTGTTGGAGAAAACATGGTGAGAGCAATGATGCCTCACCAATATGGACTAACTACAATGTGTAAACTCAGAATTGAATCTTAGAACATAGCCTAACGTGGACACAATAATTGTAATAGTACCTAGATTGTAAGCTCTTACAGCAGTTAACTCTATCCCTGAATTGTAAGGCCTATCTCTAAACTTTGAGATGCTGATCCCCTAGTGTATGTTGTCACAAACATTGAGACTGGTGGTTTGATGTGCTGAGCCCTTGAGCATGGGACCTTGCCCTTATGAAGCTCATTACCACAAAGGAGAGTCTAAAGTTGTATGTAATGGTGCCTAAGAGTCTCCCCCTGAGTACCTCTTTGTTGCTCAGATGTGGCCCTCTCTCTCTCTAACTGAGCCATCTCGACAGGTGAACTCGCTGCCCTCCCCCCTACGTGGGACCCAACTCCCAGGGGTGTAAATCTCCCTGGCAACGCAGAGTATGACTCCCGGGGATGAATGTAGACCCGGCATCGTGGGACTGAGAGTATCTTCTTGACCAAAAGGGGGATGCAAAATGAGACAAAATGGTTTCAGTGGCTGAGAGATTCCAAATGAAGTCGAGAGGTCACTCTGGTGGATATTCTTATGCACTATATAGATAACACCTCTTAGGCTTTAATGTATTGGAATAGCTAGAAGTAAATACCTGACACTACCAAACTCCAACCCAGCAGCCTGGACTCCTGAAGACAATTATATAATAATGTAGATTACAAGGGGTGACAGTGTGATTTTGAAGACCTTGTGGATCACACCCCCTTTATCTAGTGTATGGATGAGTGGAGGAATGGGGATAAAAACTAAAGGACAAATGGGGTGGGATGGGGGGATGATTTGGGTGTTTTTTTTTTCACTTTTATTTTTTATTCTTGTTCTGGTTCTTTCTGATGTAAGGAAAATGTTCAGAGATAGATTGTGGTGATGAACGCATAACTATGTTATCATACTGTGGACAGTGGATTGCATATCATGGATGATTATATGATGTGTGAATGTATTTCAATAAAACTGAATTAAAAAAAAAAAAAATCCAAGTGAGAATAATCAAATAACCCAATATGCTATTAGTATTTTTGTTTCTGAAAATACTACTTTCAAAAGAGTTCTTTTCAGATTATCATGGATGACCATCCCCATAGTTACAGGTTGTACTTCAAAAATGTTAATGAACACTTTGAATATTGATTTCAGTGGCATAAAAGGGGTAAGGATAATTATTTTTTACACAAACATTTTCTTTTGAGATGATTATACATTCACATGCAATTTTAAGGGGGGAAAAAAAACAGAGAGAAATTCTGTGTATCCTTTACCCAGTTTTCTCCAATGGCAACATGTGGCAAAACTACAGCACAACATCACGACCAGGATATTTACATTGATAGAGTAAAGATATAGAACATTTCTATCATCACAAGTATCCCTCAAGACGCCCTTTCATAGCCCCTTCCACCCTACTCCCATCATCCCCTCTCCTAATCCCTAACCTCTGGCAACCACTACTCTGTTCTCCATTTCTACAGTTTTTGTCATTTCAAGAATTTTATGTAGTTTGAATCATATAGTATGTGACCTTTTGCAACTGGCTTTTTCACTCAGCATAATTCTCTCTAGATTCATCCAGGTTGTCATGTATGTCAATAGTTCATCCTTTTTTATTGCTGAGGAGTACTCCATGGTATGAATGTACCATAGTTTATTTAACCATTCAACCACCAAAGGACATCAGGGTTGTTTCCAGTTTGTGGCTACTACAAATAAAGCTACTGTAAACATTCATGTACAGGTGTTTGTGTAAACCTAAGTCTTCATTTCTCTAGGAACAATGCCTAAGAGTAACAACTGCCAGAGCATAAGGCAGTTGCATGTTTAGTTTCAATAAGAAACTGCCAAACTCATGCAAAGTGGTTGTACCACTTTACATTTCCACCATCAGTGTGTGAATGATCCAGTTTCTCTGCTTTTTTTTTTAAATCTTCATTTTATTGAGATATATTCACATACCACGCAGTCATACAAAACAAATCGTACTTTCGATTGTTTACAGTACCATTACATAGTTGTACATTCATCACCTAAATCAATCCCTGACACCTTCATTAGCACACACACAAAAATAACAAGAATAATAATTAAAATGAAAAAGAACAATTAAAGTAAAAAAGAACACTGGGTACCTATGTCTGTTTGTTTGTTTCCTTCCCCTATTTTTCTACTCATCCATCCATAAACTAGACAAAGTGGAGTGTGGTCCTTATGGCTTTCCCAATCCAATTGTCACCCCTCATAAGCTACATTTTTATACAATTGTCTTCAAGATTCATGAGTTCTGGGTTGTAGTTTGATAGTTTCAGGTATCCACCACCAGCTACCCCAATTCTTTAGAACCTAAAAAGGGTTGTCTAAATTGTGCATAAGAGTGCCCACCAGAGTGACCTCTCGGCTCCTTTAGGAATCTCTCTGTCACTGAAGCTTATTTCATTTCCTTTCACATCCCCCCTTTGGTCAAGATGTTCTCCATCCCACGATGCCAGGTCTACATTCCTCCCCGGGAGTCGTATTCCACGTTGCCAGGGAGATTCACTCCCCTGGGTGTCTGATCCCACGTAGGGGGGAGGGCAGTGATTTCACCTTTCAAGTTGGCTTAGCTAGAGAGAGAGGGCCACATCTGAGCAACAAAGAGGCATTTGGGAGGAGGCTCTTAGGCACAAATATAGGGAGGCCTAGCCTTTCCTTTACAGCAACCGTCTTCCCAAGGGTAAAACCTATGGTAGAGGGCTCAACCCATCAAACCACCAGTCCCCTATGTCTGTGGTCATGTTAGCAACCATCGAGGTGGGGTAGGCCAATACCCTTGCATTCTCCACAGGCTCCTCAAGGGGGCACTACATATTTTTTTTCCCTTTTTTTTTTCCCCCTTTTTTTTTTCTTTTTTAAATCAACTGTATGAAAAAAAAAATACAATAAAAGAACATTTCAGAGAATTACCAGCATTTGGTGATGTCTGTTTTGTTTTGTTTAGTTTTTAATCATTACAATTGATGTGCAGTATCTTGTTGTAATTTTAATATGCATTTCCTTAATGGCTAAGGAATCTGATAGTCTTTTCATCAGCTTAATTGTCCTTTTCAGGTCTTTTGTTCATTTTCTAATTGTTTGTTTTTACTGTTGAGTTTTGAAACTTCAAATCTTTATATTATTTGAACTATTTTATAGAAACTGAGGAATACAAGATCAAGTTGTCCAAGGTCACATAGCTAATAAGAGGGCAGACATCTAACGTATCAAGTCTGGGCCCAGAGACTGTGCTGCTAACCATCATTCCCACTCGTTTCCTCAGCTATACTGACTCTCAGGAGGCTTAAGAATCTTCATCACTTTCCTTGAATGTGACCCCTGTTTATTAATATGTTGTGCATATTGTTCAAATGAGGAGATATTAATATAACACACTGTTCAATATAATGGTCTAACACAAAGTAGGATGAGATTATCACTCCCCTTGCTCTGGATACATTTCTATTAAAAGTAGGTTGACTTTATGAAGTAATTTGATCTTTAGGTTGTTTTGAAGCTTCTGAGCCTATGAATTTGCCCAGGAATACTCTTTGATTCAAGAAATAAATGCAGGCTATCAGGTTTTTATCCAATTGATACTGAACACTTCTTACCACCTCTGCTAAGCCACTATGGTGCAATGGTCTCTTAACTGATCTCCCTGCTTTTACTTTTTTTTAAAATTGAGATTGTTTACATACCATACAATTATCCAAAGATCCGAAGTACACAATCAATTGCCCACGGTACCATCATACACCTGTGCATCCATCACCACAATTAATTTTTTTTCAATTTTTAGAACATTTTCATTAATCCAGAATAGAAATAAAGACACAAAAAAAGGAAACTCAAATCCTCCCATACCCCTAACCAACCCCCCTCCATTGCTGACTCATAGTATTGGTATAGTACATTTGTTACTGTTGATGAAAGAATGTAAAAAAAACTACTAACTGTAGCATATAGTTTGTAATAGGTATATTTTTTCCTTATATGCCCCTCTATTATTAACTTCTAGTTATAGCATCATATATTTGTTCTGGTTCATGAAAGAGATTTCTAATATTTGTACAGTTAATCACAGACATTGTCCACCAGAAGGTTCACTGTTTTATACATTACCATATTTTAACCTCCAACTCTCCTGGTGACATACGTGACTTTGAGCTTCCCCTTTCCACCACATTCACACACCATTCAGCACTGTTAGTTATTCTCACAATGTTTTACTGTCACCTCTGTTCATTTCCAAACATTTAAGTTCAACCTAGTTGAACATTCTGCTCATAATAAGCAACCGCTCCCCATTCTTTAGCTTTGTTCTATATCCTGGTAACTTATTTTTCATGTCTATGAGTTTACATATTATGATTAGTTCATATCAGTGAGCCCTGCAATATTTGTCCTTGTGCCAGTCTGAATGTATCATGTCCCCCAAAATGCCATTATCTTTGATGTAATCTCGTGTGGGCAGATGTAGCAGTGTTGATTAGATTGTAATTTTTTGAGTGTTTCCATGGAAATGCGCCCCACTCAACTGTGGGTGATGACTTTGGTTGGATGATTTCCATGGAGGTATTGCCCCACCCATTCAGGGTGGGTCTGAATTAAATTACTGGAGCACTATATAAGCTCAGACAGAAGGAGCAAGCTTGCTACAGCCAAGAGGGACACTTGGAAGAACGCACAGAAGCTACAGATGAGAGACAGTTTGAAAGATGGCCACTGAAAGCAGACTCTTGCTCCAGAGAAGCAAAGAGAGGATAAATGCCCCAAGAGCAACTGAGATTAATATTTTGAAGAAGAGCTGCAGCCTAGAGAGGAATGCCCTGGGAAAAAGCTGTTTTGAAACCAGAACTTGGAGCAGACGCCAGCCATGTGCCTTCCCAGCTAACAGAGGTTTTCCGGACGCCATTGGCCATACTCCCGTGAAGGTACCTGTTTGTTGATGATTTACCTTGGACACTTTATGGCCTTAAGACTGTAACTGTGTAACCAGATAAACCCCCTTTATAAAAGCCGATCCATTTCTGGTGTTTTGCATTCCGGCAGCATTGGCAAACTAGAATGATGTCTGACTTATTTCACTCAATATAGTGCCCTCAAGGTTTCTTCATCTACCCATTTTTTTTAAGACAGTTTTGTTCACACACCATACATTCCCTCTTAAATAAACAACCGATGGTTCCCTGTATAGTCACGTATTTCTGTATTCACCACCATCACCACTATCTATATAAGGATACCTCCACTCCTTCCACAGCCTGCGGAACCAGGACAAAGGTCAAGAAAGAGAACAATCTCTCCAGAGGAAGAAGAATGTAATCACGGATATAAAACAGCACTGCTTGTATCTTAGTAAAACATCAGGTCTTAAGCCCCTTTAATAATTATACTAGAGGCCTAATGTCCTCATACGATACAGAATGTCTTTGTTCTAAAATCATATACATATTGCCCCTTCCCTCCTGCCCCTTTCTGGAGTGCTACCCCTCCAGACGGCTGCCCCGGAGACTCTCTCCTGTTCATAAGTCCTAACAACCAACAAATCCATGTCTACTTCTGTGCCTGGTGTCTTTTTTGGTCTTGTGATAGCACCGGCTCGTGCTCTTCATGAACTTGGTCTGGGCCGAAACAGCTAATATTATACACTGTGAAATTTGTTTTAGACAGAAGACCACCTAAGAACCTCTTCCTTTGGTATCACGGAATATTAAATCTTCTTGACAAGAATCAGATCTGTAATATCTGTCCTAGGTAAAGCAGACCTGGTGGAAATAATAACCATTTTTTTTTAAGTGGCAGGAGCTAAAATCTATAGCCTTTAAGATAGAAGAAAAATAGATAAATGAAAATAATTTCCTTGTAAAAATTAAATAAAGATAATTGACCTCAATAAAAACAATTTTAATAAAGTAAAAATGAAAATGGAAATACTTGGAAATAGTTCAGTTTCACTTCATATAAAATTAATTTAAAAATTAAGCTGGCTTAAGAGGGTTTCCACTGGAAAATGCTCTCTCAATAAAAGTTACTAGATATTAAGGTAATTCTGATTCAAATTTGGATCCTTAAACATAGCTCTATAGATCAAACCATCCATGAGAACAAAATTGTACAAATTCACCTTATATTCACCTCAATTAGTACAGGGCACAAAGAAAACAGTTTTTTTGATTGCTAGATCACATCATGACCTCCCAAGTTTGTTTTTTATTCATTCACTGCTGTTTAGCCATGGCTTTCTGGTATAGCTGAGCATTTAATAAAATATAAAACTGAAAAATCATCCCTTTTAGGTGTCTTTATTTGGTTGGTTGGAGAATACTTTTGGGGTCCTAAAACTTTCTTCTCTTTCTACATTCAACTACTTCCAATAGAGTGTTATGCTTTGTTACATTCTCAAGGTGATCTAGATTTCCATGGACCCATGTCACCTCATGCTATGAAATGGACTGGTCACAAAATATCTTTTCTCAACTGTTTGTTGGCTGTTCCTCCACCCCTCCTCAATCCACAACTTCCTTTTCCCTAGCTGCCTTACAGTTTAGAGTGAATGGGTAACATATAGGGTTCTGGCCAGTAAGACTTAATCAGAAATCTGCTGGATTGGGCAATTGAGAAAGACACTGCTTCCCTGATGAAAAGGGAGAATCTGCTGATGCACCTCTTTGACCCTTTCCCCTTTAGTCCCTTCTTCCTGTTTGGATGGCAGATGTGATGCATGGAAGCCTGAAGAGACAAGCATGGGGATAAAAGCCTAAGAATTGCAGAGCAGACAGAAGTTCTGTTGGCATCAAAACACCTCGGAGGGCCAACCTCTAGACTCCATGTTATGTGAGACACATAAATGATTTCTCTCAGCTAATGCTGATTAGATTTTCATTACTTACAGCCAAAGCCACTTCTAACAGATCAAACATTAGGCAATCTTCATGCCCAGATAACTCCTTTCTAGGGGGTTTCATCCAAAATACACGAGGCTTTGTTGACGAGACACATCATAAAGCGTGAAAAACTATAAATTATTAACATTTAGAAAAGTTAATTTCAAGTCATGCAAAATAAAATAATGTTAATACAGCTTTTCAACTTCACTTTTGTTGAATATATATTTAAGGAATGAATCTGAAGAAGAGCAGTTAAAATCATCTCACTGGTCTGTCAAATTGAACTCATCCTTGGTGTTAGCAGGTCCAACAAGCAAGTCATTAGTATAAACCCCATTCCCAATTTAATCCCTTTCAAGAGCTGTGCTGTAAGAAAATGGTTAGCAACATAAATAATGAAGCCGTAGCAATATGAATAGAAAGGAGAGATGAGATCAGTGATATTTAGCAAGGGGATCCAGCAGTGGGGGATGGATGGACTTAGGTTTGCATGATAGATTAAAGAAAACAGGATGAGAAGCTAATTTTCAATAGAAAGAAAGGAACTCCCTGGGTTCAGTGGGCGACATTAAATGTGAGGAGTCAGTGTGACATCCAGGGGGAAATGTGTGACTTAAAAGGACTTAGAGGTCAGAAGAGAAGCTTTTTTTTTAAAGCTTTAACTTTGCCACCTTGGTACCTCAGTTCTCTCTCTGTTTTTAGTTTTTGCTTGTGTGTGTGTGTGTGTGTGTGTGTGTGTGTGTGTGTTATCACTAGTTTCAGGATAGTATTACAGTTCTTCTTATTTAAACTTTAATTAAAATCCCTTCTAGAAAATATATCCACTAACAGAGATGTGGCAAATTGCATGTCATTCACCAGTTTTTTATTGAACCTAAGTAAGTAAGAGGAAGGAAGATACCTTTCACATGATGTGGACAAGGCCTAAATGCTTTAATGTTAAATTCATGTAAATATTCTGCAAAATACACGAACTTAAACTAGAAATGAGATTTCTACTATTCTTAAACAGTAGAAGGAAAACAATTTTTTATTATGCACATGCATAACAATATGCTGGATCCAGTTCTAGCTTAAACTCATCAAGAAGAATATGCAAATTTATGCTAATATTAGTATTTTCTTTCAGCATTGAATATGCTGGTTTGATTCAAGAAAAACAAAACTGCTAAGAAGCTTCATATTTATCTTAAGTGTCTTTCTGGCAGGCTGATCAGTCCTGTGCTGATGAGGCAATTTCACTGGTTAAAAAAAGCAAGTAGTTGAGTTGACAGCTTCTCTTCCAGAGTCCTGATTATTCTAGAAATTCTTCAAAACTCAGAAAGAATACTTCCAACTCTACTTGTCATATGTGTAGAAACTAAGACTGACATACTATGTTAAATAAACTTTAGAAAAGTAGTTTCAAACCATGTAAAATAGAACAATGTTAGCACATATGTTTAATACATATTTAAGAAATAAGCCAAAAGAAACTAGAATGCTATCCCTTGTTTTTGTAGGCACAGTTATAACTAAATCAAACAAGTCATTAACCATAATGATTTAAAATTTACGTTTGACTGTTTTCTAGGGTAGCTCTCCACTAGCTTGAATAACATTCTAATAACATTTTATTGCTGAGAAAGCAAACTATTCTGCTAGAGGTCCTAATCAGCTAATTTCACCTAATGACAACTGAACTCTAAGAGAGTGAAACATTTTTTCATTTTGTAATAAACAATCTGTTACAATGACTTAATAGCAATCACATGAAATACCTAAAAATATTTACTCCCATTTCATAAAAATGGGCAAATCAGAGGCTTCTTAAACATTCATCTTACCTTTTTGAGGATAACTGGGTAGTTAACTGAACTGCTTCAAAAGCACACATCACAAGAACAAATGGGATTAAAATCTGTTTAAAAGAATGACAGATGATGCCATGGGCAATAGAAGCATTTGAAACACTTTTTGAAACAAATACTATTTCTGCTTATAGAAATACTTTCAATTTCACAAATGACTTTTATATATACTAGTGAAGAGAAAATCCTGAAGTAAAAGCATTATAGCAATGACATACAGAAGAGTGAAGAAACTGATTTAAAAAATCCACACTAACAACATATGCAGGATAAAGGATAGCAAACACACATTCTAAATAAAAGCTGATTACAAATTTTTGTTCTATTTAACTCATTCTAATAATTAATGAAAATGTTCAAATGATTCCAAAAGGGTGTAAAAGGCACAGAATATCCAAATTATGTAGACTGATAATTTGATTCACAAAACCCTGAACCCATCTGGTTATTGATATTGTAACACTATAAACACGATTCAATTGCTTTATTACTGGTTTTTTTTTAAATACTAATTTACTTCTAATTATAAAATTCAAACTCACTAAAAAATTTCAAAAAAATAGAGGAAGGAATAATAAAATTTAAATTGGCTGAAAATCCATAATCCAGAATATTTTAATATTTTGAAGTACTGCTTTCCAATGACCAATTAAAACACACACACACACACACACACACACACACATACTTGATGTTTCAAAAAAGGAGGCAGGGGAGATGTGGAAAAGAATTGATATTCAAGGCTGCATGATAATCTTTTTTCAAGTTAAAGATACATAAATAAAATAAAGTTCTGGGGGACCTTTACTTGCGGACATTTCAGTGAACAAAAGCCATCAAGCACATTATGTCACTAAAGCTCAATGAACTCTGCTGGAGATTAAAGATCTAGTATTCTAATTTTTTTAAAATTTAATAACTTTTAATTGTGGTAACATATATATTTATATACAAATATGAAAATTTTCCATTCAACCATTTTTAAGTGTACAATTCAATGGCACGACTACATCTACGATGTTGTGTGACCATCACCATCATCCATTAACAAAACTTTTTCATCACCCCAAAAAGAAACTCTGTACTCTTTAAACAATAATTCCCCATTCTCCTTCCCCCCAGCCCCTGATAACCTCTAGTCTACTTCCTCTCTCCATTAATTTGCTTCTTGTGGATAGTTCTTATAAGTGGAATCCTACAATATTTGTCCTTTTGTGTCTGGCTCTAGTATTCCAATTAAAGCTTTTGTTTTTCTTTCATTTTTTTTCCCTTCTGGTATTTATATGTCTTTATAGACTGAAATGAACTAATACTACTTAAAACTGTGAATTAAAATTATGGAATCAATAACATGTTTTAAAATAATTCAATAAAGAATGGGACAGGAGAAAATGTTGAACATCTTTTTTAACATTTCTTAAACTTATATTAAATCAGTAACAAAAAGTAGATATAAACCTTATAAGAGAAGATATACTCTAACAATAATTACTTGTGTGATCTGAACAGGTTATCAGATTTTAAGGCAGGAATTAGTTACTTTATTTAACAAATATATACTAACTACATTAAATGTGCCAGGCCTGATGGTGGACCTTATTTCTCTATGGGGTGAAACAGGTGGGAGGAATAAGATCAATGATGACCAGGGAAGAAGGGGAAGAATATGAATTACATTCCACCAAAGTCTGAGCAGGTGGAAAGAAGAGAAAGTGTCATTATCACAGTCGTATCCCCAATACCCAGCAGGGTGCCTGGCATATAACTGAATGCACGCCCTCAATAACATATGCTGAATGAATGAATCTATTCTAGGCAGGTAGATTATGAGAAGAGATGTGAGCTTATCACAGGTTGGCAGCCTGGTGGGTGGGCACCCAGGTTCAGGGAGCCTTAGAATCCTTAGGAGCACTACAGTGTTGACCACAGTTTCCCCACAGGCTTTAAATCACCTTCTATGGGACATTCCAGGATGAACATGAATCCTTACTCTTTTGCACTCAAATGGGCTTAAGAGCAGAGCAAAAGGATTAAGTATATTTTGGAGTAAGAGCTAGAGGGTGCTAACTCCAGTCCAGCAGAGGTATCTATGCCAAGTCTGAGGAGGTATCTTCTTTTCCAATGCTATTTAATTCTGTCACAATGAGTTTATAATCTCAAGTCACATAATGCTACATAATGTTAACATTATGAGTCCATAGTCTTAATCACTCAATAGCTTAATAAAAATAGTAAGAAAACTAACCTTCCACATCATGAGAGCTCCCATCATAAAAGGACTGAACACAGTCAGAAAGCAAGAGACAGAGGTAGGCTCAAAGCTAAGGAATCATAACAAAAAGAAAAAGGATTTAGAATTCACTTTAGCTTTAAAAGAATGTTGTGCTAAAAACGATGTTACACTAATTTTCTGAAATCTAATCTTACTAAAACATAAGCATACATTTTATCAAGGAATATTATGAACCACCAAAAGAATGAAGTAGATCTGTATGTGCCAATACATAATCTCCAAAATATATTTTTCACCGTACAAAACAAGGTACAGAAGAAAAGGTATTGAGATTTAATTTGCATTATTTTTTGGCTATACACACACACACACACACACACACACATACACACTGTTCTCATTTAAAATTACCTGTTAATAGAAGCTATATTTCCAGTTCCAAAAAATGCTGTCACTAAGAAGAAAACCTAAATGGAGTTAAGGAAATGCCAAAATGTGCAAAAATTCATTAATAAATTTCTTTCTCATTTAAAAAAGATATGCCAATTCCACCATGAGGATAATTTGATTTTTTATCTTTACTTTTGATCTTAAATTTGTTTTAAATGAATGTTCCATTGTATCTCCTTGTGGATGCACTTTGAAAGAACCAGCATGAAGAAGCAATGTACTGGAACAATGAGGCATGGGAGGCCAATCCTTATATAGTTAATATTAATCTTGGGAAGGTTACTATTTTTCTCTTCTCTAACTTGGGGGAGTTAGACTACTGTAATAGGAGTGAATCAGACTACTGCAGAGTACAGTTAGAATACTGTAGCTGGCTGCTAGAGATCTTTTCAAAAGGAGAATGTGGCCCTATTGCATGTGATAGTTTTTAGCTGAAAAATAAGTTCAGTTCATATAAGCTTACTCTGTACCCACTACATGTAAACCACGTATTAGGCTCTTTGGAAGGTTCAGAAAGAAATCAGATAGAGAATGAGACATGAGAAAATGAATATTTTTGGACATTTCTTAAACTTACATTTGTGCAGTAACAAAAAGTAGATACTAATCCTATTGGTGTCGAAGAATTTACTGCTAGTAAAGTACTTAAAATAGTGTCCCACCCATTGAAAGGGCTCAATAAATGTTAGCTATTTCATTATTATAGACATGCAAAAGAGTAGAATAGAAACAACAAAGAAGTATGACTCATGAAAACTTTCAGTGAAAAAGTGGCATTTGAGTTGATAGCTGGGTCTTAAATGTATTCGTAGATCCATACATTCAACCAATCCACTAACTAACCAACATTTATTGTCTAGTATATGTCAGAGACAGAAGTCAGCACTAACAACATAAATACAAATAAATGTCTCAAAGTGCTCACATGGTGACAAAGATTATGACATAGAGAAGTAGATGAGAAGCATTTAAACCAAGGATACCAGGAAAAACAAATAATATAGCCAAGGAAGTGTAAATAGGTGTGACTGAAGATCAGGGTTTAGAGAAGTATACAGGGAAAGATAAAGCAAGAAATATAGATTGGTGGCATATTAATAAAAAGCCTCAGACTGTATTGTGCAGACAATGAAGAACTGGCAAACATTTTAGGTGAGTGACATAGTAAGTAAATAGCAGTGAAGGTGTGATATTTGGATCAGGGAGACAAATAATTGGAGGCAGGAAATCTAATTATGAAGCTATTTCAGTCATCCATGTTAAAAGTAAGGGAAGTCTGAACTGGTGCAGTGGGAGTAGAAGTGGAAAATAAGGGGAGACAGGGACTTTAGAACTGGACAAGGATCAGTTAAATATGACAAGTTTGGATGGCCTGGGTGGTTAAGACTATGGTGATACCATTAAATGAGGTGAGGCCTGCTAGAGAAAATAAATTCGGAGGGGGGCGGGAAGTTCTTAGTCAATTTGGGACATACATTTGGTGATGCCCAAAAGAAAATGGACATCTGGCTCTTGAGGTCAGGAGAGGGATCAAGACTGGAGAAGTACATTTCAGAGTTGTCAGCATGGCGGTATCAGTCAAAGCTATAGGAAAGGATGAGATTACCCAGGCCCAAGAAGAGGAGAAGGTTAAGGACAGAGCTTAGAGAAAAACATATGGTTCAAGACTAGGCAAAAGAAGAGGTTTTAGTGAAAGAGAATAGAGGTGATATAAAAGCTATGAAGAGAACCCGTACAGTGCCCCAGAAGTCAAGGGAGAAGCAAGAGGGAAATTAAGAGTCAAATGCTACAAAGCAATCAAGTAAACTGAATAGATTAGACTGTGTTATCAGGAAGCCCCCAGAGACCACTGAGAAAGAAGCTTCATCAGAGACATTCAAATAAATATTCATAGAGCACTACTATGTGCCAAGCATTGTTCTAGGCTTGTGGAGAGAGTAGAAAAACCAGGAAGAAATAGTGGCAGCAACTGTAGACTCTTCTTTCAAGAAGCTTGGTAGTAAACAGAAAGGATGAGATGAAATTACAATTTAGGGGGATGTGGATCCAAACGGAGAAGTGTTTGAGGAGAAGGAGCCTGTAAAGAGAGAAGGAGAATTCAAAATTGAGAGTGGAAGCAGGAGGTTGAGAAGTGAGAATGAGAACATTTATTTTCTAACCTGAAAGGCCCAGACCCCTATATCATGGTAAATTCAAGGAAATGCCTTCCTCTGAGCTTCTTGAAGCCAGTCAGCCAGCCTTCCCAAGGTGAGACTTGATTCTGACATGTTGTTGTTCAAGCTTTTAATAATAAAAATCCTAACAATAGCAACATCAATATCATCCCAAAACTTTGCGAGATAGATATTATATAACATGTGTATAGTATTTAAAAAACAGATAAGAAGATAAAAACTAAACTCATAATAGTGGCTGCTTCGGGGTGGAGGAGAAATTATTTTGAAATTGGGACTGAGAGGAGACTTTAGCTTTAGTTGTAATATTTTAATTTTTAAAATGTATGCATTTGTGATAAAATGTTACTGTTGATATCCTGGATGGTAGGAATACACACACACACACACACACACACACACACACACACACACACACACACATACACATACACACATTTGTTATATCATTCTTTATATTTTTATACAGTTTAAAAATTTTTTTAAAATGTGAATATATAGGAAAACTAGGGTTGATAGAGGTTAAATGACCTCTGAGGTAATGTCACTATTAAGGGACAGGTAGAAAAAACCTTCCACATCTTCTTACTCTATTAAATGGGATGTTACAGCTCCTTAAAACAAAAGTCCAAACAAAGGATACAAAGAAAAAGGCCCTTCGGATGTCATCCAGATAGAGCTGTCGAAATTGTGTTATATCAGAATTACAGGAAAATGTGATACTGGTGAGCTGGAGAAGAAAAGAAAAATATTAACACAAAACAGTTGGCTTACTTCTACATGCAAAGGAAAACTTACAGTTGAAGTTACAATAGCTAGAAACATAGTCCACGCTGACAAATGAATCAACAACAAATCTTTTCCTATGGCTTAACTGCACCTTAATAAAATCAGCAGAAAGGTAAAATACACTGTTAATGATATACTGAATATAGTTGTTGGAGCATTGCCATATGTGAAATAAAAGTGAGAATTGGGCTTTTTCTTTTTCTATATAAAGGCTTCTCTTTTAAACCCCTATATAATTCTTCCCTTTTCAAAGACTATGTTTTCTCAGTGTTGTGATCTTCTCAAAACCAGGTACGGTATGGTATTAAAAGGCATAGTAAAATAAAAAAGCAAAGTAAAATAAAATATTTCTCTGTTTCGCTGTTCTTCTATTAATCCTATTTACAAGAAAATTATTTTCTTGCTACAAAAAAGGAAAATATTTCTGTCTTTGGTAAAATGGAAAGTCACTCAATCCAAACAAGACGGGTGCACTGTTTGCGTAACTCTCCCACCAAAAAAGAGAAAAATCATAGATGAGTTTAAAGGAAGACTTTCCCCATTCCCTACCTCCTAAGTAATTGTCCAGAAAGCTGTTGGGATGCTTCACTGCTTTTTATACCCAAAGTTAGATTTGCTATCAATTAAGATATAGAATTTAAAAAGTAATACAATGAACCTCAGTTAACCTGCTACCTGACCATTTACTTGAATCTGATCAACCCTGCTTTTCACATATTGTTTCAATATTTTAGGGCTCAAAGTTAAAAAAAAAAAAAATACAGTAATTATTCAATACACCTCAATAAAATTTATTGAAATTAAATTTTCTAAATTGTCAATTACTCTGTGAACTCAACTTGAATCAGTTAAGGACAGATCAACTATGACAGTTATTCATGTTATCTCACTTCAGTAAAACTATAAATATTCTATCACCAATTACCTAAAATTATCTAGAGTTAAAAAAAAATGGCAAAAGACATCAATTTAACTTCCTAGCTCAGCATGATGCAGTTATCCTTAAATTTTGGCTGCTTTATAACCAATTCAGAGTACACTGTGTTGAAAAGACAGTCTATAATGTGGTCCAAGGCCACAATCCCTAGAGTGACAGAATAAGCATTTTGGATTAGGATGACTAGAAAGAGAAAAACATCACTGGAAAATTATATGTTACCTTAAGATCAAATTCATAAATTGATTTATGGCAACATGACTATCTTTCTGTCTAAAATAAATGGAAGGAAGGTGTGATGGTTGGGTTCATGTGTCAACTTGGCTAGGTGACCCAGACGTCTGGTCAAGCAGGCACTGGCCTGATGATTGCTGTGAAGATATTTGAGGCTGGTTAATAAACCAACGGGCTGGTTTATTGGATCATCAGTCAATTGACTGCGGCTGACTGATGACTCATCAAGGGGTGTGCCTTCCACAACAAGAGAATGCAATTGGCTGGATTTGGTCCAGGTGATCAATTGAAGGCTTATAAGCTGGAGAGTTAGAGAACTTTCACTTCTTCTTCGGCTGCCCAGTGAAGCATTTCCTGGGGAGCTCGTCGAAGTTGCCGGTTCGTTTCCTGAGGAGTTCATCGAGCACGTTCCTCGAAGATCCCAGTTCATTTCCTGAGGAGTTTGTCGAAGTTGTCGATTCGTTTCCCAAGGAGTTCATCGGACATCTTCCTTGGAGTTGACAGTTTGTTGACGGCTCTGCAGAATTCGGACTCGTGCATACCCACAGTTGCGTGAGTCACTTTTACAATTTGATAATCAGAGACATCTCTCATTGATTCTGT